>NC_025697.1:4054715-4078255 GCF_000633955.1 Camelina sativa
ATGGTGTGAGTGTAAGTGAATGCAGGCAAGGTTTGAGCTTGATGAAGATTGGCAAAGGATATCTGTGATTCACCAGATGGGACATTTGTGGCGATCACACAAGTCTGTCACGGTGAAGGCTATAAATTTGGCTGCAAATAACCAAGAGAGGATGAATTTGAGACCACCAAATATTGGTCCTGTTGATTGGCAAAAATTTGTCAAACTCAAAACTAGTGCTGCATTTAAGGTAATTACTTGTGATTATAATTGTTTAGTAGTTGATTGGTGATTAGTAATTAACATGTTTCATTATTAGGCCGTGAGTGAGAAATATAAAGCAAAAAGAAAGAATCAGATACCTCACACCACTAGTCGTAAAGGGATCAGCAGACTAACAGAAGAAATGGCAAGCATATATACTACAACTATGTTGTTTATTATTATACATAGTGCTTGTACTGTTACTGAAATTTTGTTTTCTGGAACAGAAAGCTGAAAGTGAAGATCCTTCCAGCGTGACAAGACTAGATGTTTGGATCAAGTCTCGCACCAAAAAGGATGGTACACCAGTAGATACGAATGCAGCTGATTTGATTGTAAGTCTGAATAGAGTTGTACACCAGTAAATAGTGTGTTATCGACTAGTAAAACCTGAAACTGTCTTTATGTTTTTCAGCAAAAAGCAGCTGAAATTGGTGGAAGTGATGCTCCAGCATTTTTAACAAATCCAGATGAAGATCACCTCGCCAAGCTTTTAGGACCTGACAATTCTGGTAGGCTGAGGGCAATGGGTAGAGGCATGAGTAAGACCAAATTAGCTTGTTTACAAATGCAGAGCAAGTGTATGGCTGAAATGGAAGAGCGGCAAGTAAAATTAGTAAAACAGGTCAATGCCTTGGAAAGTGAACTTGGCAGAATCAAGAATCAGGTTAGATACTTAAGAGTTCTCTACTATTCATCAGCCAGTTAGAGTAATATAAATTGATGTTATTTTTGTTTATGTTACAGAGACCAGAAGCTGAAATGGATGAAAACTCAGCTGCAAGAGTAACATATTCTTACTTCTTTTCATATCAGCTAAGTGATTCTTCTTAGTGTCGTTTATGATTCTTAGTTGCTCATGAAATTGTTGCAGAGTGTAAACAAAAGAGCACATCCTAAGTGTGTGTTTGTTGATTGGTCTGACATTGATGAAAATGTTGGTGAGGGTCGGATTCTTTCTTCTGATCCGGATGACATAGTGAATGACTGTCGTCTTGGCCCTTATGATCTCAAAGTGTTAGTTGAAGCTGCATATAAACCAGATGCATTTCTATGGAGACCTGCACAAAAGATCTTTCATATGAAAGAAGCTGTTGGACATATAATCGCATGGCCAACTGATAAGTGTAGACTGGTAGACAACAACATCCAAATGGAAGACATTGCCCCTATGGTATTTATAATTTCTAGCAATGTGTTAGCAATGTATTACCCCTGTCTATAATGCTAATTAATTATATTGGATTTGTTTACTGATTGTGTTTAACAGGGTATACAAGGAAACAAATGTAAACTATTGGATTTGTCTAAGGGTGACGTCATTGTTGCTGAGGGGCGTTGGGAGACACAAGAACCAAGTGCGTTGGTTAACGGAATTCCTCTTGGACCAAAAGCAGTTAAAGTATTTGTGGATTCAGTAAAGCAGCCTGATACATCACTATGGAGACCTACAGCTGAAATGTCATTTCTTGAGGACTGTTTGATGGCTTACGTATCTTGGCCCCTGAGTAAGGTTGATTTTGAAAATCCCTCAACTCCAACTGGTCAGAATGCTACATCACATGCTTCTTTGTCTGCATCAAAGGCCAAGTCTGCAGCCACAGCTTCTAAGTCTGCTACAGAGTCCAAAACTTCAGCAACAGCTTCAAAGGCTGCATCGCAGGCCAAATCTGCATCTATGTCTTCTAAGTCTGCATCTGGTTCTGAGTCTCCTGTTGATGATGCAACGGGTCCAATATCACCAATAAAGAATACTTTACCATCACAGTCTCCTCTCAGGAAGTCTCCAGTAAGTGTTTTCATATGTTATGAAGTTGTTTTTGTTAATTATATGATGACTGATGGTTTATATTGTAAACATGGCAGCGCATTAATAAAGTTATTTCCAAGGAGAATAAGAAGTGCAAGTTGATGGATTTAACTGAAAAGAATAGGGTTGTGGCTGAAGGACGATGGGGAACAAATGATCCAGAACATAAGGTTCACTTTACTCGCTTGGGTTCTAATGCAGTTAAAGTGTGGATAGATGTTGTGAAGGTGAAAAATGTAAAAGTTTGGAGGCCATCCGATGAAATAGAGATTATTGAAGATGCACTTAGCTCCTGCATTGCTTGGCCAGAGAACAAGGTCATTATGTCTTAAACTGATGGTTTTATTGTGTAATGTTAAGTACTTGAGATTGCTTGTTTATTTTGGATGTTCTTGAGACTTTGATGGTAAACTGATGTTCTTGAGACTTTTGTTATGTATTTTGGATCTGAGACGTTTATTAATCAGATTTTATGAGATTTTATAAAACAGGTTATGTGTGCTATAATCACATATCAGAAAATGCTATAAAAGTACAGGTAAACGTTATGATAAAAGAATATACCATAGCACAGTAAACAAGATAAAACAGCATTTCGCAACAGCTATATTAGATATGTATAACATAGCACGAAAAATTAAATATTGTATAAATTTTTGCAAAATTATAATCTTGATAATACAGCAGTTTATTAGAGCTATGCTATAAAACTATAACATAGCACGAAAAAACAAATGTTGTATAAATTTTTTCAAAATTATGATCTTGATAATATAGCAATTTCTTAAAGCTATGTTATATTTTTATAACATAGCATACGTAATAAGTGCTATTGTATATGGGGTACATATAATAACAGTGCCCTAAAACAGCGCTCATGAAAACGCTATCAAAGACCTATGATAGCGTTTTTCTCTGGTTAACAATGTGCATATTTGTTGTAGTCGAAGGTTCATTGCACTGAATACAAATCCAAAGAGATCTAATGAGTTTTAATCACTATAAAAAAGGAGAGATCTAGTGAATCATTTAGCAATACTGATATAAAAACTAAAATCAGAAGCATATGGAATTAATCCCTAAAGCTAAGTATCAATCAAAGACGGCTTGAAACTTCACTAAACAGCATCGAGTACGCAGCAGAACGTGTCAAGCAAATCTCAAAGGACATGCAAAAAATTTCCAAATAAAATAAAAATCCATGCAGAAAAAAGGAAATAGAGAGAGAGATAGAGAGAGAAAAGCAGAAAAAAAAGTAAGAAGCTTAAGCTCAACACGACATTGTTCTTCCATAGATTTGGTTATCTCATGTATCTCACATGGTCATAGAAAAAACACTAACAAAGACCGAACCGAGTAAAACAACAAGAGATTCGCCGGAAAAATCAAACTATACATTAATTGTTTTTATTTTTTTATTTTTTATTTTATTTGTGTCTTTTGTATATTTATTTTCTTCAGAGAAAAAGTAAAGAGAAAGCACAAAACCGAAGCTTAAAGGGGGAAGAACCCAGATAAGGAAAAGACGTACTTATCACCGGAGGAGAAGCTGTAGAGCTTGCCGGAGGCGGAGACGACGAGAAGAGCGACGGATGCGTCACAGAGAACAGAAAGCTGACGAGCTTTCTCGATGAGACCATTGCGACGTTTGGAGAAGGTGACTTGTCGGCTACTTTTGTTCTCAATTCGCTTGATTTCTAGTTTTTTCCTTCCCATGGCTTCAGTCTCCGAGAGTCCCTTGTGCCCTAATTTGATCCTCAGGTTTGGGTTCAAGTCGCCGGAGAGATGCTAAGCGTTTTTTTTGCCTTTCCTATTTTTTTATTTCCTTTTTTCCTTTTATTTCTTTCTATTTTTTTGTCTAATCTAATTTTTTTTTTCTTCCTCGGGCTAGATTTTTTTTTTTTTGGGGTAAACGAGAGTGATGAAAATAAAATTTATGATTACAAACGTTGCGTTTTGAACGCAACATTGCCACGTGTCCCGCATGACGAATATCATGCGACCGCGTTTGCTCTAATGACTCTTTGATTTTTTATTAAAAAAAAATATATATATACCTCTTCATCAATTTTTAATTCTTCATTTATAAACAAACATCAGATGAAATTAATCAAAGATTTGTTCAAAACTAAGTCAGATACTTAGGTATTAAAAAATTGAAGCAAGATGTATGACCAAAAAAAAAAAACCTATATCCACAAGTTTTTGCAAATTCGAAATCCTAATTATATATTTCCAGAAATTAGATAGATGTGTTTTTTATTTGCATTCTTAGAAGAAAAAAAAAAGGATGATTCATGTATTCTAGTTTTCTTCACATAAGTAATTTTTATACTAATATGCGTTCTAGTTTTCTCCACATAAGTAATTTATCCTCTATAGTATATATTATGCATTGATATGTATTTAAATTATACTTCTGTTTTTGGTACTATTGATCCGTCGCCTCTTCAAGTTAAAGAACAATCTCTATTGACAAACTATATATTTTCCCTCATTGTAGAGAGAGATCTAAACCTTCTGAGGAGAGATCCTTCTCTCCATCACCTTTGAACTCTTTCAAATCGAATTCTTAATTTTTTTGTTCTCTTTATTGCAATTGAACTCTTCCACATCTCTAAAACTAAAATTTGGCAGTTAGTATAGTATCAATTAACCCGAAAGGTTTGATATCGTTAATATGCTTAAAGTCAGTTGGTTCTTCTCTTTGATGTGTGTTAAGGTAATTTTTTCTTATTAGAATTAGTATTTGTAACATTTTATCTTCTCATGAAGTTAACTAGCATATTTTCTTTTTAAGTGCATTACTACCACATAAACATAGTTACATTAGGCCATTAGCTATCACAAAAGAAATATTTTTGCCAAACTTAATTAATTCTTACTACCACCAATATAGTTACTAAATATCTAATCAGTTTCATGGCTGATATATGTTCTTTAGCCATTTTTCTTGTTCTTCGATATAGCTTCACTTATATATAGCTAGTGTGGATCCGGTATAACATTATTCATGATAAGAATGCTAAGAGCTCTAGTTCAATATACTGTATTACGCTTTTTTGGTAAGACCCTAGTTCAGACCAATAAATAGGATTCACGAAACAAAGGTAAAAAAACATTCCATATTACCATATAAACTAAGTACTGACCAAATGATATTCATGGACTTGGTAATTATTACATATAGAATCCTAGAAATTAAGCATCCATAAACGGTTGTTTAATAACAAGGTATGTTTGACTTGTTGAGATGTTTTACTGAAATTATATTAAATTCAAATTAATCAAAATAAGCTGAGACTTTAATTATAGAAATATAATCGAAAAATGTTGGTAGAAAAGAGAAAAGAAAAAAAAGCGAAACGTTTGGTAACCCTATGGAACCTTCCTTAGCCTATGATTTGTCAATATAAAACCTTACTACAAGCAAAATTGTGGCAGAGAAAATACAATATCTCTCTTAATGCGAAAAAGCACTTCTACGAATCGATGGGTACGGCATCGTTTATATCCAATCATCCCACCTCCTTTTTCTATTCTGGATATGTCATTTTATCTTTCTTTTTTTTATATATATATTTTTATTTAAGGCATCTCTATGTTTTAAAGTTTTAATTTCAATCTCAGAATACGACAAGATAATATCAGCACTCTAGTAGATTCCCATAAGATTAAACTGAATTTTTCCATTTTCCACTTGCTTTTAAACAACTAGTCAGATAAAGTAGAGCAAATATATTTCCGATAATAAAAATAAACAGCAACATCAAGTCATTAAAATTCAATACTACTGCCAAATTACTGCATCTACTGTAGTCTGTAGCAGTAAAATACTAAAATACTACTCCCATACTCATTCGTTACTCCTCTATATATCAAATTTTTCTTTTTTACTTCTTGATTTGCTTCGACGATGACATTAAACACGTTCTCGGTATACATTTCACCTTCACGATCGATCTTTCTTCTTTCTTCTTCGTTTCATCAGCCATTTCGACGATCTTTGATCTGTTTTCAAATATTTTAAAGTTTTAGTCAGTTACAAGTTTTTTTTTTTTGTTGACTCGGTGTGTATTGTACTAAGTACTAACCTTTCCTCTTTAAACGAGTTGGATCGTTTCAGCGATGGTTCAACCGTGACACGTTCCTGACTCACCGACTCGACAATGCTCCCGCTGAAATACTCTTTATCCTCCGCCTGAGGATTCCCGAACCTTGGATTCTCCGACATGAACCTTATCATCTCACGTTCGTCGTCTACGACGGTCTTCTTCACAATGTTCTTGCACAAAACTCCTTTTCGAAGGCTCTCTTCCTTTTGTCTCGGGTTCATCACACCCGGTGCGTAGTACTTGGTGGCGATGTGCCCGCACGAGATCATCTGCAGCCAAATTGACGCACGACCCGATCTGGGTTCCACCGGATCTCCGTCCTCGAACCGCGTCGAAACGTCGAGACGACGACGCGGCTCCAACACCGGGTTAGAACGAGGTAACTCGGACGAGTCAGAACGTACTTGCGAATCTTGTTCTGTCTTCTTGCTCAAGTTCTGTTTTTGATCGGTGGATTCGATTGTCTCAGTTGAAACGCCTCGGGAACAGCGAGACTGAGGCGTCGTGGAAGATGTATAACTCGTTTTCTCTTCGTAAAGTTCGTACTCTCCGTCTTCTTCTTCTTCTTCTTCTTCTTCTTCTTCTTCTTGCTTTGCTCGAATGTAAAGCTCTGACTCATCAAACGACGTTGTTCTGTTTTGAGGTTTGGGTTTTGACCTGAGAAGTCGACGTTTTGGAGCTTCTTGAATTGGACCAGACAGTGCATGTACTTCTTGAAATTTGTCTACAAAATTTTTAAACAACAAGATAAGACTCAATTTTGCATAACCACAAATTTAAAAACTAGTATGATTTTCAGTTTTTTATTAAAAAAACGGTACCGGCGATTTCAGATCCTTTCAACACATACTCAGCACAGTCCGATGGGTAAATCACATCGTTTGCAGCCAAGTCGTTCCACACGAATCCATTTTTATAGCTCCTGATGAAAAAAATATCGATATAATTTGTTGCGTATTTGATTAACATTTAACAGATGTGCTTCAGTTTTAAAACGTTACCTTTTACACGACCAAGCATATTGTGATGTCATGCACTTTCCCCTCAGAACCGTAAGCCGGTTCATCACATCTTCATTAAAAAAAAAACACACTTCTAAATCGAGCCTTTAACATATGATTATATGAAAACAATAACTATGATCTAAAATCCGGTTAATCAAATAACCATTAATGTATACAAAACAAAAAAAATCGAAACTTATAATAAATTGAGTTATCAAAGCAAGACCCATGAACTATAAAACAAAGTACAGTGATCTTTCTCTTTGAGTTTGAGTTGTTTTGGGTAATTTACCTCTTAACCGGAGAGGCTGGTTAACCGGAGATATGACTTCAATGAAGTGAGGGTGTTCGAGATGGCCATTTCTAGTGAGGTAATAAACAACTTGGACTCTTCTGAAAATGGGTTTCTTTGTCTTGACCTCTTCTTCTAGTTCTTCTTCATCTTGCTGCTGAAGATTCATAGACCTTATTATCCTCTCTGGACTTTTGTTGTTCTCTCTGCCTCCTCTTCTGCGTCTTAAAGCTTCCATCTTTTGTGTCTATGTCCGGACAAGGGATGAGAATTATTAAACCCACAGAACTGTTCTTTATATACAAAAAAGATAAGGGAATGTGTATTTATCTCTCTGTGTGGGAGTGAATTTGGCCTCTTTCTGAGACAACAGAACTGGCATTAGAGATGAGCCAAACCAGAACTGAAAACGACTTGGCTTTAGTTTCTTCTACCTGATGGGTACTATGGGATTAACCCGGTCCAGTCTTAATCTATCCAGCTCTGATTTTGTTTTGATATTTTGGATTTTAATCGGCTTCAACCTTATTTGTTTTAAATCCAACCAAAACCAAAACGTATGGAACACAAGTGGATATACAAATTTCTTGTCCCAAAATTGAAATCCCAAACCAAACCGAAAAAATGAATACGCAATTCACTATATTATGTAGCTCAATTTACGGTTAACCGCTGGTCATAACTCATAAGACAAAGTACAGTATGTGTTTGTCTTTATGGGGACTAAAACCGTTCCAACCCTTCGGTTCGGCCTTGATAGATTTAGACCAGATTGGTCCCCATGCCTGCTTTTTACGCACCATGCACCAAACCGAATTATACAATATACTAAGATTTGGTTGAGCAAATTGACTTGTCATGATTAATATTCTTCGATTGTCGAATATTTTACTTAACCACATTTAATTTGTATCGTTGTGCTTTAAAATGTAAGTTTGACTTTAAATGACTTTTAACCACACCTCTAGTCTTTCAAAGACAACAGAAAGAGCTCCAGAATCTAGGTAAAAAACTAAAGAGAACACGTGAGGGTCGTTTACTGCTTCTGTGTTCTGTACTCTTCCTACTACAATACATCCGTTAAAAAACAGACCAATATGACATATCAATACAAAGAGTAAAAAATTTAATGGACGGTTTCGAAATATCTCTTTCAAATTATTCTAACTTTTTCTATGTGTTCTTAGACATTCGGTGAAATCACGTTAACAAGATGAAAACACTTCTATTTTCTAACTGTTAGGCTAATCTTATGTTAGAGTACCTCAAACAAAAGCTGCACTTGATGTAAAAACGTTTTTTCCTAATACATTTTGCATTTTATTATAAAAAAAAAAAACACGGTAACATCAACACTTGAAACGGCCTGATTAATCGTCCTTTAATAAAACTAACTAGTTGGAAAAGGGTAAATTTGGGAGGTGGTAGAAACAGAGAATGTGGATGTGTTCTTTTAAACACATTTGCATGGACATAACAGAGTTCTCTGGGTGTGGAGGAGTGGCCCATCTACTTAACTTCCTCACCAGCCACCAAACATAACAATGCCATTTTCTAAATAGTTGTGTCAGAGTTTTATGACCTCTGAATAATCTTATAATAAATTGTGAATTCATAGAAGAAACATTAATATATAACAAAAAGGAGAGGAAACGTACAAATTAACATTAAATTTTGAAAATGACTGAATAGTTATTCTTAATTTCGAAAATATTTGAATGATCATCATTGATCTACAGAAACTTGATAATCAATACTTTGAATACTGCATGATAAGCATCGTTCTTCTCTATAATAATACAAAAAAACGTAAAATACATGTATGCGTTTGGGTTTCACAATGTGTGTGTGTGTTTGTTCTTTTTTTTTTTTTTTGTTGATAAAAATTGTATTTTCACAATGTTTCATGTCAACATAATGATAGATAAGTGTTGTTATGTATCACAACAAAATGATCCGTATGTCCAACGCAATGATTTTGAGAGATGAGAGTGTATTAGATTGAAGTACTTGCTGTAACTTGTAAAATTGGTCTTATACTACTACATTACAATTTTGAGTTGAAGATATAGTAAAGTGCCTAGTATTTGAGTGGAACAGTAAATTTATACGTTTGTATTCGTAGTTGCAGCTATATATTGTAGGCGCGAGGTTGGTTGGTTGGTTGGTTGGTTTCAGTCATCATTACGAACGGTTTACCAAATAATACATTCTGCATTTTTTAGCCTTTCCATTATTAGAAAATAGCTGTAGGTGAACAATACAAATATAATAGGGGTTAAAAAAATACAAGTAACCCAGGCAAAAAAAAAACAAAAGGTCTAAATGGGCTTACTCATTGAAATTAAGCCCACATTAGGCCCAAACAATTCATATAGTCGTCTCATTCTCATAGATCATTCCACCCACTCGCCATTGTTTCCGTTGGAAGCTCTTTGAAAACACTCCTCCCTTCGAATTCTCCGTCCCTTTCTCTCTCACTAGATCGAATCGGCAATGGCTGCTTCCAGCTCCGTTTTCACAGCGTCCTCGTCGCGAAACCATGCGACTATCCCTCTTCATCAGTCACTATCTCCACCATTGCTCAGATCGAGCTCCGTCGCGTTTCGTCCCAAACGCCGATCCAGCTCGCTCGTCTTGTGCTCCACTGATGAATCAAAGAGCACCGCAGAGGAAAAAGAGATCCCAATTGAACTCAGTAATTTTCCACTCCATTGCATTCTGATTCACAAATCAAGTTTCAATTTTTTTTTTTTTAATTTCTAAAATCTTCAATCTTTTAAGGGTATGAGGCATTTCCAACGGTGATGGACATCAATAAGATACAAGAGATTTTGCCTCACAGGTGAACATTATATGAGAAAAAGACAAAAAAAAATCTGTTTTTTGTAAGCTGAAGTTTGTTGTATTGCGATTTCTGAAATCTGATTCATTCTGATTTGTGGATTTTTGTTGTGTAGATTCCCGTTTCTGTTAGTGGATAGAGTGATAGAGTACACGGCTGGTGTATCTGCTGTAGCTATTAAGAACGTTACAATCAATGATAATTTCTTTCCTGGACATTTCCCTGAGAGGCCTATAATGCCTGGAGTTCTCATGGTTGAGGTGTTATTACATTGCCCCTCTTCGTACTCCAAAAGTTTCAGTCTTTTTTGCATACATGTACAGTTCAGGAGAAGCTATTTGAGCTTAGAAATCCCGGGTTGCTCTGATTCTTGTTTGCTGTAGAGAAGAATGATTTAGTTGATTAGTTTGTTTTGAATGGTGTGATTCTGGGGAAAGAGAATGAGGGTGAAGTTTGTGTTCCGTTCCGGTTGAAGTTCTCAACTTTTGATGGAGCTAAAGATGAATGCTTTAGTTTAAGTTTCAGTTTTAAGAAAGGGACTAGATTTGAGAATAAGATAAGCTGTTTAATAGGATATCTTGGATCACAGCTTTATATACTGTGATAAAACTAATAGTCTCTATCCCAAATGTATGTGGAATGAGTGATTAGGAGGCTCTCCATTGTATTGTTGTAGTTAATAAGAGCTACATATAGTTTGTCCGTAAAGTCATTCATTAGTTTCTGAGTTTTCCTGAGTTCAAAGTGGTGAAGTAGATGTTTTGTTTCGACAGGCCATGGCTCAGGTGGGAGGTATAGTGATGCTACAACCAGAAGTTGGTGGATCGAAAAGCAACTTCTTCTTTGCCGGAATCGACAAAGTCAGGTTCAGAAAGCCTGTGATTGCAGGTGACACTCTTGTGATGAGGATGACGCTTGTGAAGTTGCAGAAGCGGTTTGGGATAGCGAAAATGGAAGGGAAAGCATATGTAGGTAACTCTGTTGTATGTGAAGGAGAGTTCTTGATGGCTATGGGAAAAGAAGAGTGATCACATTCACGCCTTTGCTTCTTCTTCATACGGGCCTTTGTGGCTGCTAATTAGTCGTCACACCCTGATTTGAGTCTCATTTCTCCCTTCAATTTAAAGATGTTTGTCTGCATATTATGATTATATTAAAAAGGAACTTCAGTTTAGTAAGCTCAAGTTATTCTTGTTTTCAATGGTGACCATTTATATAGGTAGAGAATGAAGAGAACTCAAAAATTCAAGCATATGAATTGAGTTTACCAAATCAATTTTTTAACCATTCAAATCAACAGGGTGTAAAATATATTCTCAAATGAAACATAATAACCATTTTATAAAGCTATAATTTATTAAACCATCTCTTCAATTTATAGAATTGAAATAAGATGAAGAATGTTCTGATTCAGCAGCAAGATACCAATACATGAAAGATGACATTGATATTTGTAAACAAGAAAAGAAAGAAAAAAAAAAAACACTTACATTTTGAAAATGTAATTATTAATTAAAACATAGAAACCAAAGAAGAAGCTAAGAGGCAACAAATTTCAAATCTATTAACAGCCTTGCAATAATTAGAATTTGAAAAAAGTTCTCTCTCTCTATGAGAAGTCCTCTCTCTCAGGCACTACTATCAAGGAGAGACCAAAAGAAGTAATTGTTTCAAATTGATACAGATCTCACCTACCATAAACTACCTTAAACAAGCAATTCTTCTTTTATCCTATGGTTAATGTGATGGTGTCCCCTGTTTCCAACATACATGTTGGGTTCTTTCCTTCCCCTAGATCTAAGTCACATCAGTATTGTAGTCAAACCTCTTCCAACCCCCCCCCCCCTTTAACTTTAACTTTGACTTTGAGACGGAAGAAGATCTGCAAAAAGTTCTTAAAAAAAGACCGTACCATTTTAACAAATGGACTTTCTCTCTTGAAAGATGGGAACTAAACTTTCAAGAAGATCTTTTAAACCGTGTTACCTTTTGGATAAAGATTAGAGGTCTCCCCCTTCGGTGTTGGGTGGATGAAGCCTTCAGAGGCATTGGTGAAACTCTTGGTCAGGTGATGGAGGTGGATGTCAATGATGCACGAGTACTGGTCTCGGTGGACGTCACAAAACCCCTGAAATTCGTTAAGAAGGTTGTTCTTAATAATGGAGACGAGATTTCCGTCTCTCTCACTTATGAGAAGCTATTTCGGTACTGTTTTACTTGTTCCATGATATCACATGAAGAAAGAGACTGTCCTCACCTTTCAGAGGACCAAAGAATCCTCAATAAAGAGAGAAGAGTCGCAGAGGCTGCCATTGGAGATCGTCGACCTGCCTCCAACTACCAAAAAAATACTCGAAGGGGAACTGAGCTCAGAGATGCTGATAGCTCTCGTGATGCTGCCAATGGTCGTGTTAGACACCCCAGTACAAGATCCGAGTCTGGATCTGTAAGAGATCAAGCTTCACGACTACTTCAATAGGTTGCACCTCCACCTCGTCAGCAGGTGCGCCGTCACCTCCAGTACCCATCTGAGAAATCAAGGAGAGATGAGCACCGTTCCTCCATCTGGAGAAGAATAGAAAATGGAATCCCACATGACATTTCCCAGCCTAGAGAGAACTCAACCCAATCATCCTCAGGCTCAAGAAAAAGAAGAATAGAAGCGACAAACAGAAAAGAGGCAGAGAATCTTAGACCTTACCGTCGCGAAGATGCGGAGAATCACTACTCCGCTTTCAGGAGAAGAGAGCCCCCGTTGAGAATTCGCTCACCAACGAGGGATGATCCCAGTCTTGAGAACTGGAGAAACTCTCGTTGTCCATCTCGCCATCAAGCAGTCCCAAACCAGTCAGATACCAACCTGCTAGACAAAGGGAAAGGGAAGATGATTGAACCTATGGACGATAATTGGTCAGACGATGATAGGAATGTAACAGATGATATCCCACCAAATTTTGAATTTGGTTCGGGATCCAGAACTATTGCTCCTCTCCCTAATGGCGATGAAGTACTTACTACAAGACGTAAAAGCTATCCTAGACAAGCATATGATGAACCCATGAATCTGGCGCCCATTGTGGATACAAACCAGAATCAAGATGATGGTGGGGAAGTGAACCAAGCTTGCGACGATGAGCAGCCTATCCCCGATCCAACATCACCTATTTCGGATTGGGAGAAACTCGCGGATCCGGGACCAGACCAGGATTTGACAGAAGAACAAATCAAGTTCATGAAGGATTTCGAAAAGGAGATGATCCTAGATGGGTTGTTAGAGGAAGATGACCTACTTGGGGAAGATTTGGAGGCTGAGCTGCAGAATGAAGCAATGAATCCGACAGAGGAGAGTCTGGAGAGAAGGGTAACAGATCCATTTGCCCCAATCAATTACCAATTAGATGTAGCTCCAGTTACGTCTCAATCTCCGACAAGTAAACGAATGGAGTCTCCGGCAAAAGGTCGTGGAAAGGGAACAAAGAAAGCTAATGGGCCGAAGAAAGATTTTTTAGGTCCATCTCAGAATGTTGGTTTAGTGGATCAAACTGCTAAGATCCCTAAGAGCCCAAAGGTGACTATGGCTGTTTCAAGGAAGATGAAAGCCTATCAGAAGACTTCACCTAAACACCGTGGAGTCCCGCCGAGAGCAGCCGTGAAAAGCAAAGGAACAAGTCAAGATAATGTTGTCCCTCACCCTGAGGAGGTAAAGGATCCCAAGAAGAAGAAAGCCTCTAGAACAAAGAAGCCATCAGATGGTCCGGAGGAGTCCCGTAACTCCCCCGAACCTCCAGCGTGAGACCATTGATTGCATACCGTCAAGGGGCGAGGGCTATTGTTAATCCTCGTTGACTAGTAGAAAAAGGAACTTCAGTTTAGTAAGCTCAAGTTATTCTTGTTTTCAATGGTGACCATTTATATAGGTAGAGAATGAAGAGAACTTAAAAATTCAAGCATATGAATTGAGTTTACCAAATCAATTTTTTAACCATTCAAATCAACAGGGTGTAAAATATATTCTCAAATGAAACATAATAACCATTTTATAAAGCTATAATTTATTAAACCATCTCTTCAATTTATAGAATTGAAATAAGATGAAGAATGTTCTGATTCAGCAGCAAGATACCAATACATGAAAGATGACATTGATATTTGTAAACAAGAAAAGAAAGAAAAAAAAAACACTTACATTTTGAAAATGTAATTATTAATTAAAACATAGAAACCAAAGAAGAAGCTAAGAGGCGGGTCTTGATCTCTTTATCACTTGTACAAGTGATAGTGATGACTGATCTCTTGATCACTTGTACTCGAGAATCATGTTGTTCTCAGGAGCAAGTCCAACACAAGCTCTGAGTACGTTCTCAAGCATTGCACGCTGCTTCGACAAAGCGTTCACAACTGGCGTGCCGGGAGGGACCTACATTCATTGAATGAAAGATATGTTAAGAACGTCGTTAGAATTCAGAAACGGCACGATGTTTGCTTTGTTTTGCATACCAGTGGTGCCTTTGAGAGGTAACTTAGGAGAGTAGCCACCGGATGGAAAGAATGGAACTTTCCCTGCAAGAAAAAAACCAACAAATCAAAATTTTAATCTAAGACTTAAATCTAACATTTTTCGGATAATCATTGAACTTTATATAACGATTTTGTAAACGATTAGAAACCTCATTTTCAGACTTGAACTGGATACGAGTAGTGAGCTCGGCAAGAAGAACAAGGTCCAAAATAATAGGAGCAGCTAAGAGAGAGTCTTCACAAGTGTTGTGCATCACAATTGTGTTAGTCCCTCCCATAAATATCTCTGATGTGTACTCGTCCATTGCTCTCTTGCTGTCCCCTACATACGGCACATACTGCAACACCAGCCAATAAATAGTACAGTTTAGTTTAATGTTCATTTGACACATTAAGAAAAGGATAGTTATGAATAATACTAGAAAAATTAATCACCTTAATGACCACAACGTGGTCAGGGTGTTCACCAGGCTCGTACAAGATGCCGTTGCTAGCTACCATATCATCCACGACATTGCTCTTCGATATCTCCTTTGACCGGAATGTTTGTGGCGCTGACAAGTTCATGCCGTCGTTGTTCCCAAGGTGGTTGTAGCTCACTATCGACGTCGGCTATATTTGTTCATACATATAGACAAATGCAATTAATTTCGTTTTGTAACGTTGTTTTCCAAAAAATAAATTTAATTAAAATACTTATTTATGATTACGTACTTTGATTCCGGCACCAACAAGGAAATCGACAAGGACAGACTTCATCTTGGTCTGACCACTCTTGAAGTCATCACCACCGATCAAGCAGTTTCTCTCGATGGCCAATTCAATAAGCCCTGTAATATATGCAAAATGTGATTTAACTATAGAAATCTGAACGTTACTAGATATTAAACTATAGTTTGATTTAATTTACCAGGGACAAAAGTGTTTTGTGGACTTCCATTGATGAAAGGAACGTTCTCAAGAACACAAGCAATGGCGTAAAGTGTAGAAGGAGAAATCTCAGCCTCATCCTTTTCCAGAGATGACATTAGATTCTCCGTCGTGTCGTTAAGACCAACCACCACATCGCTGTATCTTTCTGTGTTCGCGGTCCACAGTACCACCACTTTTTCCACCTTGCTTTTCTCTTTGAACTCCCTAATTATATAAAAATAACAATTCAATATTAAAAAAATAATAATTGATTTCCTACAACTAATGAAGCATGGGAACTTTATAGTAAAAAAATAAAATTTATCTTATCTAATTATCTAATGAACCATTATGTTTTTCTTTTTTTGTAAAAAAAAAAAAACCGTTATTGTTACCTGATGTCCTTGATGACTTGTTCGAGTTGTTGTTTCTTGGTGCCTTTGATCACGTGGTTGGCACGTGAACCTTGGTTAGCTGCGATAAAATCTGGGTCGAAGATTCCAGGGAGTGGAACCAAGTCTTCCATGAAGGGACGCAGCTGCTTTTGGAGGTCGATGTCTAGGACCTTGGCCCTTCCCATTGCGTCCGCTAAGTTCATGTCACTTATGTCCCATCCTCCAAACACAATTTCTTCTGGATTCACCTATCATTTTCATAACCCATTAATAAATTTTATTATTTATCTTTATTTCCTACTAATGTTCTCTAAAAAAAATAAATGTAATATAATTTTAATGTTAATGTAATTTTATACTAAGGGTGTAAATGGTTGCAGCGGTTGGAGCAGACAAATTCGTCTGCGAACTGCACTACTTTTTATTTACCATTCAACAAATGTAGTCCGTAGTGGTGCGGTCCAAATAAAGCAGAGACAAGACTGCATCAGACCAACTGCGGACCACTTTTGCATACAAATAGAGTTGGTCCGCAGCAGTCTATAGTCTGCCTTAAAAATTGGAGCGGTTCAGACCGCAGATAGATTTGGCCGCCCTAACCGCATTTACCATTCACATTCTAAATGCACACTCAATAGTTAACAGTAAAAAAAATGGTAAATTGTACCATGGGGAGAAGACTTTTGAAAGGAGCATAGATTTCTTCGCCATTGAATGACCCGACCCGGATAGAGGATGCTTGGGTTAATGATCCGAAATAATTAGCTTGTTGCACTTTCTCCTTCGTGGCCCAGGATATTCCCCTGCCACCAAATATTTTGTTATTACACAAAAGAACAAAATCCGATTAAATAATTCACAACTTGCTCATTATTCAACAATCCAATTGCGGGAATCTGAATAAATTAGGACACTCAAGACTCAACTTTATTCCCTTTTGTAACAGTTTTATTATTATAACAAAACAATTAAGAAGAAGAAGAAGATGTTTCACTTACTCACGATTGGCGATAACACCAGCGGTAAGAGTAGAACCATTGTTGCCACCCCAACCTACGAGCATTACTCTGCCAAGAAAATAAAAATAGATAAAGCCAAAACATCATTAATCAAACAATAAAAGAAAAATCTACAAACAGTATGTAATATATATTTATTTAAAGGTGAAAAGATTTAAGAGAAGATGATGAGACAAACCCAAGTTTTGGAAGATGAGTGTCGGTCTTAAACTCATATTTCACGGTCTTTGGCTTCACAGTCCATTGAAACGCACCGTTTTTGCTCTCATGGACAAGCTCAGTGGTTTGGTAGTCGTACATTGAATGGATCTCATTCTCTGTGTACTTCACGTTCTGAGATTCAACCTTGAAGCTATCGATGAACATTTTTGCCTAAGGAAAAAAACTTGGAGAGAACTATGAGAGGGAGAGAGAGAGAGAGACTATGCAACTGGGGGGATTCTGAATGCATTGGGTGTGAGGCCAGGGTCGCGTTTTTATAGACAGGAGGGACATTAATGAAAATATTTTTGTTTGAGATTTATTTTACAGCTTACACAGGTTTATTATGACAAGTGTAGAAAATAGATTATATTACTTCAAATGGAGTCACTAATATATAAAGTTATTTGACTAGAAATTGAAGGTAATAAATACTCTATATGACAATATTTCTAACTACAATTTATGGGATTATGACTAGTGTTAAAAAAAAAAAAAGATTTCTTTCCATAAAATGTGTCCAAAATAGATATTGTACTAAATTACTGAAAAATGAATTAAAAACAAATCAAAGTTATTTGACTGTGATAAATTAAGAAATGAGGATATAAAAATGAAAGTCATTTTTAGTCAATATATCTAAAAATATAGAGATTGTATTAAGTGGGAGTTGCTTGTTTGAGATTTGAATAGAGTTTTAAAGATTTTAAATATTATGTAGAATCTATTGTTATTAGTTTGTGATTTATAAAAAGTCATTTAAAATCTTATATTGGATTCAAACTTTTGTAAAATCATTAAAAGTTTTGTGTTATTCAATTAAAATAGAAGAATTTAGAATTATTAATGAATTCAATTATTATGTTATTGGTTCATGATTTTAGACATTTTTTTTGCACAATAAAGTCATGGAAAAGATCATAAAAATACAGAGATTGGTTAGAGCACTTTACAAGATTTTAGAAAACTAATCAACAAAACTTTCTAACAATCTTAAACAATCTACAATAATTAACTTTTAATGGTTTTGTTGAACTATTCAAAAATAAAAAGTAAATAAGTTTTTAAGAAAAAGTTAGACTAGTCACTAGATTAGTGTATCCCATGATAGTCTATGGAAAAAAACAAAAAATGTCCAATGGTGCCGTATATACATAAGGCCCATATCAAAAGGCTTTCTAAGTAAATTTTCTGAAGCCCATCTAACTTTTGGGGATCTAACGCGCACGAGCGTGCGTGAACGGAGGAACACACACGTACGAGTATGATTTATAATAAAATTGAAACGTGTTTTTGTATACGTTTGATAGTTAGGTGAGTGTTGCTGACAAGTAACAACTAGTCCACCTGAACGTTAATTTTTTTAAAAAAAAATTCTTACCATATCTCGCAATTGGGCTCTATAGTTTTTATATACCACATGATTCACAACGGTTTTTTTTTTCTTTTTTTCCCTCTCTTAAACGACTTGTTATCTTCCTTCATATATTAATCCATAGCAGTAACAATACACAATTGGAGTCAGTTTTTTTTTTTTTTTTTTTTTAAATCCTTCTGCCAAACATGAGAACTTAGCAAATTGGAATAAAAGGAATAACCTAAAAACCTAGTCTTATCCAAATAATAGGCACACGGTGGGTCAGGGCCCAATTATGTATCCGTGTAGCGAATTTTCAGATATCGAATATAATTGGTTGTTTCATCGTAGTCTTTTTTTTTTTTTTTTTTCAACTCTTCGATANTTTTTTTCCTCTTATCAAATATAGTGCTTAGTGCACTAGTTATTTGAATTTTTCCTTAAAATTTAGAAAATAGGAAAAAGTACGGGATGTAAATTGGAATGGCTACTAAAATCTTCAATTTGTATTTTACAAAAGAGGTAAACTAACACAAATACGTTTCATTATTAGGTTTCATTTCATATGTTTATCCTCGCAAGCCTTTTGCAATTACATTGCTTTTTGAGGCTATTGTTTACCTTTTAACCCAAAAAAATGTCTACTTGAGTCCATTGTAATTTACATTCGTACCAAAAAGAACATGTAGCGTACTAGTTTATACTAACGTCGTTGTCGTGTCAATGTGTCACCATCTGATTACACATTATATACACGATGCGAGGAAAAAATGTACACCATATACATATATATTTGTGCAACAAAATCTTGAGGGCGTTGACTTTGGTTGGACCCATGAAGTTCGAGGCACGCATATAGTGTCCACTCCACTTGGTCCGACCAAGACAAAGACATATCATGTATTGGCTATGGCCTAACCACTTCACTTTCAAAACCCATCACATGTTCCATCAATGGGCTATGATCTAAAAGTCTAACCAATAATATCAATCAATAAACCCTTTTAAGTACCAGAACATTTTGTAGTCGTGTTTATTTTGCTAAACCTAATAAAATATGTTCTCACTTGTGTTAACACAAAAATTTGTTTTCGCTTTCCATCATAACATGCGTAGATAAGAGAACTGTGTTTGAGGCTTCATTTCATTTTCACCTACCACGTCATTATCTTAAATAAAACTATTAAGATAAAAATTTTGAATTTTGATTTTTATGCTAAAAGATCGATACATAATTTTTATTAAAGAACATGAAGTGATCAAAATAAAATTTATCTGAAAATTTGATTATAAGTAATAATTACTAAAAATTTAAATTATTAATACTTATATTGGATTATGTATTGATACTCAAATCCATAATTGTTGGTATCTACTTCACTATATCTCGAAACTAAAATTTCGTGGGATGTCCTGAAATTTGGAAACGCTTGGAACGGATAATTAATTTAATTGTAGCTCACAAGATTTTGTACAACCCAGTCATTTTTTATCACATTAAACTGTGTGTGTGTGAGAGATGTTTTTTTTTTTCCTTTTGTAAAAGAAAACACTTTTTGTGCTTTTGGTTCTAATTAACAAAACAAAAAAGAGGCACCATGAGATTCCACTAACTCATGTGTATATAAACATTACAGAATCAGTCAATTCACTTCAGCATCCACACACTTTGAATGCTCAATCACAGTTTCTTCATAGTTAAACTTCCTCACAACGTCAAAAATCGAGAAGAAGATGAAAGAGAGAGATTCAGAGAGTTTTGAATCTCTCTCACATCAAGTTCTCCCAAACACTTCAAATGGTGAATCTCTCTCACATCAAGTTCTCCCAAACACTTCAAATGGTACACACATGATCCAGATGGCCAACTCAGGTTCATCTGCAGCCGCACAAGCCGGTCAAGACCAACCTGACCGGTCAAAGTGGCTGCTTGACTGTCCTGAACCACCCAGCCCGTGGCATGAGATCAAGAGCTATGTCAAAGGCTATTTCCTAAACAAAGCCAAAAGATTCAAGTCACTTCAAAAACAGCCTCTCCCAAAACGAATACTCTCTATCCTCCAAGCCGTTTTCCCAATCTTCGGTTGGTGCAGAAACTATAAACTCACCATGTTCAAGAACGACCTCATGGCTGGTTTAACCCTCGCTAGCCTCTGCATTCCTCAGGTACACAAACTTAAAAATAATATCTTGATCTATTTAGATCCCTTAGCTTCAAGAATTCTAAAATTCTAAAATTTTCTTCATAAAAAAAAAAAAAAAAAATAAAATTCATTATTTTGTGTGCAGAGCATTGGTTATGCAACTCTTGCAAAGCTTGATCCTCAATATGGGCTATGTAAGTTTGTATTACATATTAAAATTTTATGAAATTTTGTTCTTTAAATAAAAACCACATTGAACGTTACATTAATTAACAGATACGAGTGTGGTACCACCATTGATATATGCATTGATGGGGACATCAAGAGAGATAGCTATCGGACCAGTGGCTGTAGTATCCCTTCTTATATCCTCAATGTTGCAGAAACTCATAGATCCAGAAGTAGATCCCTTGGGATACAAGAAACTAGTCATAACCACAACCTTCTTTGCCGGGATCTTCCAAGCTTCTTTCGGGTTATTCAGATTAGGGTTTCTGGTTGATTTTCTGTCGCACGCAGCCATAGTAGGGTTCATGGGAGGTGCAGCTATTGTAATCGGACTCCAACAGCTCAAAGGTTTGCTTGGTATCACTAACTTCACCACCAACACCGACATTGTCTCTGTTCTTCGAGCTGTCTGGCGATCTTGTCAACAACAATGGAGCCCTCACACTTTCATCCTCGGGTGTTCCTTCCTCAGTTTTATCCTTATCACTCGCTTCATCGTAAGTGGTTCTTTTCGTTGATTCGTCTACCACTATATAAATTATAACGTTCTTTAAACCAATAAGCACTTACATATAATGTATTAGGATATATCTATTGTTTCAAACGCAAAATCAAACGTGTTAAGCGTGTATACTTTTATCTTAGAAACATCAATTTTTTTTTCTTTCTAAGAATTACTATTAAATTTGTGAACACAATTTTTGAAGATTTCTAGAGAAAGTGTTAGATAATGAACTGAAATTAATTAGCAATGAAATATATGTACGTATATTAGGGAAAGAAGAACAAGAAGTTATTTTGGCTACCGGCAATAGCTCCGTTGATCGCCGTGGTAGTGTCGACGATAATGGTGTTTCTGACTAAAGCGGACGAGCATGGGGTGAAGACGGTGAAGCACATCAAAGGAGGTCTTAATCCAATCTCCATTCACGATCTCGACTTTAATACTCCTCATCTCGGACAAATCGCTAAAATCGGTTTAATCATTGCCATTATTGCTTTAACCGTAAGTAGTTATAGGTAGCATTAACCCATTTCTTTTTTTTTTTCTACAATATTTTAAATTTTATCGTCTCATTACTTTTTATTTATTTTCAGGAGGCGATTGCGGTAGGGAGGTCGTTCGCTGGAATTAAAGGGTACAGACTCGATGGAAACAAAGAAATGATGGCCATTGGATTTTCGAATGTTATCGGTTCCTTCACATCTTGTTACGCTGCTACTGGTAATTAATTATTCATCTTATTAATATTATTATGTCATTTGCATATACATGGACCACTTTTTTGGTGGAATGTGAAATAAAAGTCATTTTTGGTGGAATGTCAATTTTTTTTCTTTCTGAATGAGATGATTACTGGTTTTGGAAACTCCTCTAATTTCTTAGTTAAAGATACATATACATTTCTACGAAACATCAAATCACGTCCACTTAATGGTGTCTAACAGTTTTAATTAAGTTATGTAATATAAACATGTAAATTATATATATGTTGTGAGTGACGATCTAAAGTATAACAATTTTGCAATTTAGGTTCATTCTCTCGGACAGCTGTGAACTTCGCGGCAGGATGTGAGACAGCAATGTCGAACATTGTAATGTCGGTTACGGTGTTTGTAGCACTCGAGTGCCTAACGAGGCTTCTCTACTATACTCCAATTGCCATCCTCGCTTCCATAATTCTCTCAGCACTTCCGGGATTAATTGACATCAATGAGGCCGTTCACATTTGGAAACTCGATAAATTTGACTTTCTTGCTCTCATTGGAGCTTTCATTGGTGTTTTATTTGCTTCGGTTGAGATTGGACTTCTTGTCGCGGTACGTGGTAGTAACGAAGATATAAACTTCATCAAAATAATCAGAATCATTTTGGTTATATATATGAAGAGATTAATAAATGATCGTGTGTTTATGTTTGCTAGGTGGTTATTTCATTTGCCAAAATCATACTCATCTCAGTTCGACCAGGGATTGAAACGCTCAGGAGAATGCCTGGAACCGATATTTTTGCAGATACTAATCAATATCCTATGACGGTTAAGACTCCTGGAGTATTGATTTTTCGAGTCAAGTCTGCGTTGTTGTGCTTCGCTAATGCCAGTTCCATCGAGGAAAGGTATAGTATACTAACGTTCTTTTATACATACGACATGCATACCAATTCACTACAATGTTTAAGAATTTGATATGTATGTATATACATTTGTTTAATTAGAATAAATGTGTTTTGATTGTCTATAGGATTATGGGATGTGTCAATGAGGAGGAAGAAGAAGAAAACATAAAGAGCAATGCCAAGAGAAAGATCCTCTTTGTAGTCCTTGATATGTCAAGTAAGTGGACTCACAAGGATAATGCAAATTATAAAGTATTTGTATAGCTCACCAAAAATGATCCGATAGATGAAATTCATTTATTTTACTACTCACCTGAAGTCATCTGTTATTTTTTTTG
>NC_025697.1:4078709-4087493 GCF_000633955.1 Camelina sativa
AAAAAAAAAAAAAAAAAAAAAAAAAAAAGATTTGAAACTGTAGTTTTTTATTACTTTTATGTTTTGTTCAGTATTTCTCAGAACAATTTATTGATAGATTTGATAAACGTCGATACATCGGGGATTACTGCTTTGGCGGAGCTCCATAACAATCTAACGCAGGCTGGTGTTGAGGTAATTAGTTTACATTCTAACAAGTTAATCCGTCGTTATCTCTTTAAAACGACAAAAGATATATCATTTTTTCTTTTCTTTTGCAGCTAGTAATCGTGAACCCGAAATGGGAAGTGATCCACAAGCTGAATCAAGCAAGGTTCGTAAGCAAAATCGGGGGCAAAGTTTACATGACAATCGAAGAAGCTCTTGATGCTTGCTTTGGATTAAAAGTTTAAAAAATAGTTTTCTTAATATAACATACATATATATATATATATATATGTGCGTGTTACCGGATAATATTGCATGTGAGTTTTATGTCAGTACTTGTAGTTTAAATTATGTTAGGTCTGCATGATGATCGATGTTGTATAATTATTTAGTACGTATGTGTAATATTGTAGTGTGCCTTGGTACGTAAGCTCGGTCGTGATTAAATAAGTCATGCAAACTATTGTATCATGACGATCGAAGGGTGTGTGTAACAAAACTTGGAAATAATGTATATATTTATATGTACGTTTGATATATATTGCTGTTTTGTATGATGATTAAAAATGTTATTGAGTGAGAATTATATTTGGTATCCTCTCTTATAAAACGTGATTCCGTAATTAAAAATTTCGTGTTGAAATTCTAGAAACCGAATGTTCAAAAACACATGTCTAGGTACAATGTATCTAAATCCGTTGAACAAAAGTAACTTACGTACTTGGTGAATCAATTTAAGTGGAAGGACTTTAGAGCGTACTAATTAGTATTAGACTACTGAACATCACTTGGAAAAGTCAAGAGTGAGAAGCTATATTGGGAGGGTTAATGATGTCTCCCAATTTTAAATAGTTAATCCCACTTTTTTAACTTTTAATTATTGAAGTTAATGGGCACCACTGTTTCAATTCACGATCTTTTCTTGATTTTTTTTTTTTCACAGCTTCAATATATGCGTCTAGGTTCACTGAATCTGATAAAACTTAGAGGATAAAGTTGCTTTGCTGAGGTCTATGTTAACTCATTACACTCTATTTAAATTATGAAAAAACTGTTATTGATTGTATGCTTTGAAACACTAATTAACGATTCTCAAAAAAATAACACTTGAAGTTGCGTTTGTGGTCCAATGCATATTTCCTTTTTCGGTCAATATGTCGGTATGGTGGTGCTAACTCCTACGACATAAATATGGATGTCATGGACCTAACTCTTAAAAACTTTTATCATGGTGCTTAATTTTTTTTTTCTTCCATAAATCCAATTAAGAACTTTACTAGTATTTGAAGAGAATGATTTCGGAGGGATATATAAATATGCTGTCCAATTTTAATGACATTTTTTGTTATTTAAATAATACGAACATGATCACTATCTGTTTATATTTGACTGTTTGTGAGAAGATTTTGGTTAATCAAAAAAATTTCTAAGTACGCAGGCTTTCTGAACTATTTTTTCTTTTAAAATAACTAAATTGTATCAACGTTATATTGCTAATAGTTTGGTACCGTTGATTGTGTGTTTTTAGTTTTTTTTTTCTTCTAATTTAAGAAGGTTATAAATGACAATGAGTGTGAGTGGGTGATCGATGATTCGGTAATAGAAAGCATTGGACGAAGTTGGTCAACACTTTTGTCAATTATTTGCATTTTTTTGTTCTTTTGCTTCTCCCACGTGTGACATTTACATCTTCAAATAAATTTTGCTGTTATTATTTCCGTCAAACTAGTCCTGTATAATCATCACTAACATAACGGCGATGATTCTGAAATGACCTATATTGATGATACTCACGATTATTAATACTACGAGACTACGATTCTGTTTCACAAACTTATAAGCATTTGTTATCGCTATACGAACTGAACTATCTTTAGTGTTAAGTTAATAACAATGAGCTCTGACTTCTATCACTAAAACCCAAAAAGATAAGTTAGTTAGTTGAAGCTTATATTTGTTTGACAAAAAAGAGTGTTGAAGCTTATATGGACTCTAGGCCCATATAAAATGTAGAGTTAGACCATTTAGTGGAAAAGACCGATGCTAACAAATGGGCTTCAAGTCTTAAACCAAACACATAATTCCTTTTATTTATTTATTTTTAAACTAACACATAAGTTCCTTTTTTTTTTTTTTTGGGCCAAACAGTAACCACATAATCCTATACTTTCTGATGAGATCATTTTTCTTGGGGTTAAAAGTTGTATATAATTTTATTTCCAAATAATTTGATTATGAAATATCTTGTATCGATTTATTAAATTTAAAATCTAATATTATAACTAAATACTAATTAATACATTAAAATCATATTAATTTGGGCATATACACTCTAAAAATAATAAATTAAATTGGAAAATTTTGTTGAAAAAATGGTCTTTACAATATAGACAAAATAATCCACATGTCTATAACACGTCACAATTAGACAAAAGAATCCACATGTCTTTACAAAAGAAAAACACAAGAAGCATATAAAAGGAAAGTATATATTTTTACAAATTCAAAGATAAAAAATTAAGGGTGTGTATTCAACTTGACATTTTAAGTGATTTGTGTAAAAGTTATAAATTTTATGTTATTCAATCATGGATTTTAAAAAGTCTCATGAAATACACTGTTGTTCAACTGATGATTTAAAAATCTACTTTGAAATCCATTGTTATTCAAAACAGTTTGTGGATTTGGATTTTAATATGTTTTAGGGATTCTGGAGGATTTTGGAGGATTTGTTTAGTTAAAAATACACAAATACAAATCTCATGGTTTTAGGTGGGATTTGAAATAATTTTACCATAAATCATATCAATTCTCCTAAAATCTATCAAAATTTCAAATTTTCTAAATTCCATCAAATCTTCCAAAATTATTGTTTCAATACACAGCTAAGTTAGACAAAGATTACACCCCTAACTTAGACAAAGATGGGATAACATTGACAATATTGCAAATTAGGAAACTAACGAGATTTCCCTAAATAAATTCTTGTAAATGCGATCAAAAAGTGTAAGGGGTCCGCGTCTGTGTGTTCTACGAAATCGCATCCGTCCACGTGTCATTTTATACATCTGGACCGTAATATTCATTCTCCTTCGTCAACATTTGAAGACTTGACTTTTTCTCTTGCCGTTGAAGCAAGTGAGAAGAACCAAATCCCCCCGTGTTCGATCTCGCTGCGGTGAGTGACGATGAAGTCGGAGACTTTAACATTAGTTCTAGTGTATCTCGCCGGAATCATGGAAAGAGCCGACGAGTCTTTGCTTCCAGGAGTTTATAAAGAAGTAGGAGATGCACTACACGTAGATCCCACAGCTCTTGGAACACTAACTCTGTTCCGGTCTATAGTTCAGTCTTCTTGTTACCCTTTAGCCGCTTACTTGTCTTCTAGACATAACCGAGCTCACGTCATCGCTCTCGGCGCTTTCCTATGGGCCACTGCTACGTTCCTTGTCGCCGTCTTCACCACTTTCTTACAGGTTTGGACTTCTTCTTTACCTTTTTGCCCTGTTCTAAGTAAACTGGAATCAGATCTATTGAATTTTGGAATCTGTTGATCTGGGTAGCAAAAAGTGTGGAGCTTGATTAGGAAAGGTTTCAGTTTAGGCGAATTAGACATTGGTTTGAATGGCTGGATAATGTTGAGACAATCAAAGATCGATGCTTTTTCTGGTTTGATATTGAGATTCATTTGTTCTAATGGGAAGAAGAAGACATGAAAACTTAGTCTGTGTTCTTGTGTTCTTCAGGGGATTGCTTGGTTGGAAAGTGAAATTTTGGATTTTACATTTTTGCTATTATGCTTGCTTGTTGAAACTAGGTGGCAGTATCAAGAGGCTTGAACGGGATAGGGCTGGCCATTGTGACACCCGCGATTCTGTCACTAGTCGCTGACTCAACTGAAGAAGGTAACCGTGGCGTGGCATTTGGATGGCTAGGACTTACTTCAAATATTGGTTCTATACTTGGCAATGTCTGTTCTATACTCTTAGCCTCCAAATCTTTCAATGGCATCGCTGGCTGGAGAGTTGCCTTCTTCTTGGTAGGATTTGTAAGCGTGATAGTCAGTATCTTGGTCCGCCTCTTCGCCAGTGATCCTCATCACAGCGACAAGAAAATCACAAAACTTGACAAAGACAAACCTTTCTGGTCAGACATAAGTGATCTATTGAGAGAGGCCAAGATGGTTATAAGAATTCCATCTTTCCAAATCTTTGTTGCTCAGGGGGTTTCTGGTTGCTTCCCCTGGTCAGCTTTGGCTTTTGCACCATTGTGGCTAGAACTCATCGGTTTCTCCCATAAAACAACCGCGGTTCTAATAACTCTCTTTACCGTTTCTTGCTCCATCGGAGGTTTATTTGGTGGATACATGGGAGATTCTCTTGCCAAGAAGTTCCCAAATGCCGGTAGGATCATCTTATCTCAGATAAGCTCTGCTTCGGCGATTCCTTTAGCTGCGATTTTGCTTATCGGATTACCTGATGACCCTTCCACGGCCTTTAGCCACGGTCTAGTTATTGTCATCATGGGATTATGCATGTCATGGAACGCTGCAGCTACAAACGGGTAAGTTTAATACATATATTTTTCAGTCTTCTTGATTTTTTTTTTGGTTAACCTATAATTAATCTTGGAAGAATCTGCTTGAAATGGTTTTATACAGTCCGATATTTGCAGAGATTGTTCCGGAGAGAGCACGAACAAGCATCTACGCGTTAGACAAATCATTCGAGTCAATGTTAGCTTCTTTTGCTCCTCCTATCGTAGGGATGCTTGCTCAGAACATCTATGGATATAAACCGATCCTTGAAGGATCGTCAAGCTCGATCAAGGTTGAAACAGACAGAGAGAACGCAGCATCGCTAGCTAAAGCACTCTACACATCGATCGGGATCCCAATGCTGATATGTACCACAATCTACTCGTTCCTATACTGCACATACCCGAGGGACCGAGACAGGGCGAAAATGCATGCCTTGATCGAGTCAGAGATGCAGCAACTCAATGAAGAAGAAGAGGATGAGATCGAAGTGAAATGTCTCGGAGGAGAGGAACATGATGAGACTTATCTGCTGAAGCAGCATCAGAGTGAGAGTGTCAGATGATATGGGTTATTGTACAATAGGGTTCCATACTTCAATGATAGGAAAATGGGGTGATTGGTTAAAATTTTTGTAAAAGAAAAGCACTGAAGTGTAATATACCGGTAGATAACAAACATTACAAGAACAGAGTGAAAGGAAAAAATTACTGATTTTCTTTTTTTTTTTTGGCTCTTGGAAGGAAATATATTTAATGAGTGTTGATTGAATGATACATATCTCGCTTTCTTAATTCCAAAGATCAATTCATAAATGCGGAGTATTAATTTGGTAAAAACATCAGACATAAGTGAAATTAAACCGGACATAAACCGGGTTCCGACAGAACAAAGAGAAAGAGGTAGGGGCGCGTCAGTATATTGGAATTATTTCGATATTTGGGTTCTGATAATTCACTTTACTCTTCTTTCTTTCCCAAACTTTTATACGCAAGAGAGAAGATCCATCTCATCTCTCTCTCTCTCTCTCTCTCTCTCTACGTTGTTGTCACTTCCTATGTCGAATCGTGGCCTAAATGCAGCTGTACGATTCTTCAATTCATCGTAAAGATCGAAGAAGTAGCAGTAGTAATCTACTGTTTTTGTAGGGTTACTTTGCCAATTTCCTAATTTTAGGTATCTTTTTTTTTTCTTCTTCTTAGCCTTTTCTCTCTCAGTCAAAATAAATTCAGCAACCAAAGAAAAAAATAGGAAAAAGTTTCTCTTTTTGTTGCTTGTAACGTATACGAGAGACTTGCGTTAGTTAATGGGTATCTCAAAGATTCATGCTTTCATTATAATCCTCTACTGGGTCTGGGTTCTTACACCAAATTGAGCTGATTTGAAGTGTTTCAGAACTCAGATCTTAGTGGCTTTTACACATCAAGAAGCTCCATTGTTTTGATATGCGTTGTTGTCCTCTTGTCCCCAGAGATCTAATTGATTAGAGTAATGTTGTCTTTTAGTTGCGAAATCAATTTGGTTTTATGAAAATTTCCAAGATGTTTTTTTTTTTGTCGATTCTAGTTGTCTCTTTGTTTCCCTCTATGATTTTTCAAAAATTAGGACCACTCGATTTCGCCTTTCGTTTTCAGGATTTTACTTGGCAAGTAGATAGATACATATTAATTTATTTGTTCATTAGCTACTCTACTCCTATAGTTGTTTTTGGTTATTATAATTGAAAAAAAAAATGTTCTTGTTACATATTTTCAGCTAATGATATTGTTATTGGTATTTGGTGTTATGTAGATTAATCGATTGATAGCAACATTGAAGAAGAGGCGTACACAAGTTTTGGTTGTCAATGGATAAAGCTTCTTCACAAGAGTGTCCTTATCCAGGATGTTTCTTCTGTGTAATGAAAGAAGGCAACCCGAGTAAACGAAGATCATGCATTCTCAAATTCTTTCGAGATCTTCCTTCTCAAGACGATGATGGTCAAGTTCTTCCCATTAGTGGTCTCTGGAACACTGCAATGGCTCATCCTAACGATCCTGAGTTCATTGAGCTTGGAATCTTTGAGTGTATGTCTGCTTTGATATGGAAAGGACTTAAAAACCGGCGTTGGCTATCTCATGACCAGAACATATACATTCCTTATTACGCTGCTCACATTATAGGGTCTTACACTATGAATATGGAAGAGTTTGCTGAGAGAAGTGTAGAAGCTGGAGTGATTGCTCCACTTGTTGAGCTTTTAAGAGGTAGGCTTACTTGGGTTGAACAAAGAGTTGCGGTTCGTGCTTTAGGGCATTTAGCTACTTATCCTAGTACTTTCCCTGCTGTTGCCAATCATGGGGAGATCCTTGAGCTTGCTATACAGTTGGCTATGAGCTCTTTGGAAATAGTTTATTCTCATTTTTACCAGTATCCGGATCGAAGGTTGAGTTACCATTGTGATCTGCTTACACGAGGCATGGGAGGTGTTGAGATGGAGTCAAGAAAAGCTGAGGAATGGGCTAGCCAGTTGCAGTGTTGGTCTCTTCAGCTCATTAACTGTTTCGCCTTTAAACCAGAGTTTCTTCCCACTCTGTGCAAACCTGAGTTTCTAGTCAATCTTCCGGTTATGTGGGGTGGACTTGTTAATGAGAACTCTCCGGCTGGTATTGGTTTGCTTAGAACAATCTGTCAGCATAAACTTGGCCGTGGACCTGTCTCTGCGTGTCCAGGAATGATTGAGGCTTTGTGTAACATTGCTCGTTCTTCTGATGATTGGCAGTATATGGCGATCGAGTGTCTTCTTTGGTTGCTTCAAGATCCTAATACATCTCACAAAGTAATCGACAAAGCAGTGCCTACGCTTGTTGATCTTGCAGAGATCACAAACTTGGGTGATCACAAGAAACTTGGAGATTCCATTGTGAGCGTTCTTCAAGAATGCAGCTCCATGGGTAACCGTTCAAGGGAATTGATCGAAGAGACAGTAAGTTCCAGACAAAGGCTTAAATGGGAGAAGAGTATGCCTAAAGAGGATCTTCATATCAAACAAGCAGCAGCGTTAGTGGTCAAACTCGAAGGAAACTCTCTTTTTTCTTCAGGAGATATCGCGGGTGCAGCAGAGAAGTACTCGGAAGCTTTGTCTCTATGTCCAATGAGGTCAAAGAAGGAAAGAGTAGTGTTGTATAGCAATAGAGCTCAGTGCCATCTCTTGTTGCAACAGCCTTTGGTTGCTATAAGCGACGCCACACGTGCGCTTTGCTCGCACAATCCTGTTAACCGCCATGCTAAGAGTCTTTGGAGAAGAGCTCAGGCTTATGATATGTTAGGTTTAGCTAAAGAGAGTTTGTTGGACGCTATCTTGTTCATCAACGAGTGTTCTCAGTCGAATGACCCGGATCTCTCCATGAGACAGAACAAGGTTCCTGATTACGCGGAGAGGTTGGTAAAGAAGCAGATGCGAGCAGCTTGGTTGTTTAAAGAAGCAGCGTTGAAGCATGGAGGTGTGCATAGGAAAGGTGAAGAGAGAGAAGTGTATGGAAATGAAACCGATGATTCGGAATGGGAAACAGCGAGTGAGAGCGATATTGGAGACGATGGAAGAGATCACATGGGACTTGATGATGAGGAAGAAGAGGAAGATGAAGGCCATGGAGAGAAGTGGAAGAACCGGGATAAATCGAGTGAGAAAACTTCAGCCAAAGGTGAGATTTTTACCAGTTTACTTGCATGATTATATAATGATCAACTTAAGTTAATAGTTGTTGGTGCTAAAGTCAATGAATTTGTTTAGGTATGAGGCATGGATATAGCATAAAGCTAGCAGAAGATGAAATCTGAAGCATTGGAAACAACGGATCAAACAAGATTCGGTAAAAGAAGTTGAGAAGAAGAGAGAAGTCATTGTATGGGTTTAATTTAGTCTTGTTACAAGCAAGAAGCTTGCTTTTTCATGGAAATCGTAAGTTCTCTTTTTCTTTTTTCTTCCTTTTCTTTATTTAGTTTTGCGTGATTGTAGAATTTGTGGTAAATTAAATTTGATCCATTTGAGGAGTAAAAAAAGAAAGGAACAAATGTTTTGTTTTACAGTTTTTTTTTTTTTTTTTTTTTTTTTTTTTTTT
>NC_025697.1:4087809-4123729 GCF_000633955.1 Camelina sativa
TTTTTTTTTTTTTTTTTTTTTTTTTTTTTTTTTGTGTGTGGTGTATTATGTACTTTATAATTTGTTCAAGAGACGATGAGTTCCAATTTGTATAAATTACATTTTCTCTTGTGTTACAAAAATGTTTTAGGATTTTTTTTTTGTGATTGGGAGATCATTGTCTATACTTTTTGGGACTTTGGGAGAGTTTCTACATTACAAAATTGTGCTAAGAAAGGGGATTTTCGTGGGTTATGAGTATTATGCCATCTCCAATGGTTTTTCCTATTTTTTTTTTTCTATAATAGAGATCTTTATAATAGAGGTGAGTTTTACTCTAACCTACCTCTATTCTCACATCTCCCCTATTTATAGAAGAATCCTTTGTAGAATAAGATAGAGTTTCTCTATAAATAGAGGAAAAATTAGCAATCTCTATTTTAGAGGTGAAAATAAAGGTAAATTAGAGTAAAATTCACTTCTATTATAGAAGATCTCTATTATAGAGAAAAAAATAGAAAACCATTGGAGATGCTCTAGACGATTTGAGAAATAGAAGATTTAGATGACAAAGAAAAAAAAAAAAAATTGGAAGATCCACCTTCGAAGACACGAGAGTGAAGCTTGATTGGTGGAATGAGGATATGTACCAAGTCACTCACTATTCACCTTTTTACGTCAGGTTTGAGAAGATATCTTCTCTTCACACTGTCTTTTTGCAAACGGCAGTAATATTTTCCAAATTGGCACACTTAGTTCTTAAAATTCCGTCCTTTGGATAAGTCCAACGGATTTAATAAACAGGGGTCTAGATATGAGCTAATACAATGTTGTCCTTTCGTATTATAAAAGTATGAGAAAACCACTTAAAATTAAGTTTTGTGGACATATTGTTTTGGGGGTTTGTAAGTTAGTTTCCCATAAGGAAAATGGTATTTTAAGATAGAAAGTTAGAAACTCAAAATTAAAATCAACTCTGCTTAACCATGAGTATGCTTATTGAACATGATTTGTTTTAGAAACTAAAATTATGTATTAAAAATAAATAATACTCATAGATATTAGTAGTATACTAATATATAACTTTTATCGACAATGAATTGTGATCAGATTATTCTGCTTGCACATTTTCTTATGTTATCAAGTCTATCTTTTATGACTACAATTGATCATGGGATAAGATTCGTAGCTAATAATTTTTTGTAATTATATCTTTTGAGTCAAATTCCATACTCATTTTTATATATGCAATCGAATGTATCTAGTAAATAATTGTTCTTATTTAATATGATTCTGCTGACTCTATTTCAAAACAGCTTTCGGCTATTGGATGTGTCCACGCGAGATGTAATGTAGTATACTAGTAATGGTCAATTCTTCAAAATGGTACACCTTATTTTCTTTTTGTAAATTATAAAATTCTCTATATAGTGATCCACTGATCCTACGTATCTATCTAATTATCTCCCAAAACTATGGGCAAGAGTCATTATTAAAATCGACCCTTGGTCGTTTGAGATGCTCAAGAGTTTAAATTATAAAATAAAACCACATGAACATGATTAGAATATTTAATTACCTACAATGTGGAAAATCTAGTGTAATCTTTCCTCGAACATTCCACATATATAAATAGTGAGAATTTGTTCATGCACAACATATTCATCACATAGGGCTTCATTTCTCTAAAATTCGCTCTAATTGTTATTACCTCGGTAAAAAGAAAAAAATAATTCTTGGTTTGATTCGAAATTTTCAAGAAAATGGGTAACCGTGAAAACATTCATTCTCTTAAACTTGAAGTTAAAGTGGTGGAAGCGAGAAACGTAGAGCTCAAGTCATCACCAACCGCTCTCTTCGTTAGGTTCTATCTCCATGCAGGGAATAACACTAAGATCAAACTAAACACTGCAGAGATCCGTTCGAGATCAGACCAAAAGGTCATGAACTGGAACCAATCATTCGGTCTGGAGTGCCAAGGGAAAGAAGCCGCGGTTGAAGAACTGAAGCAACAAACCGTTGTTTTCGAACTGCGGAGAAGGAAAACGACGTCGTTTTTGAGGAAGTGGTCTAAATCGGAGCTGGTTGGTAGAGGAGAGATTTCATGGAGATCGGTTATAGAGTCAAATGGGATGGAGATAGAGAGATTTGTAGTGATGGATGAGACGAAAGATCGGGTTTTGGAAGATTGTGATAAGCCTCTTTTGTTGAAGATAGCTTTAAAAGTGCAAGCCTCAAAGTTGGTGAATACTACTCAGAGAGTGGAAGATCTTTGTGAGTGTAGAGAGTGTAGGAGAATATGTAATTGTTTAGATTATGAGGCTTTTGTTGTGGCTTGTGCGGTAGCTGGAATTTAGTTTGTACGAGAAAGTTTTAATCAAGATCTAATGTAAAGAACCGAATGAGTTGATGCAATAAATTAAAACGAGAAAACTAAAGGATCAAAGTTCAAGAAAATGAAAAACAAAAAAAAGACAAATCACAACTGGTTTTATAAAAGACAATGAAACGGTGATGTTGTTTCAAGCATGGCCATGTCCAAGAAGAGCGAGAAGCATATCCTTGTAGTCACCAGAAGTATCATTAGCAATGGCTCGATCAAGAGGTACGCTGTTCCTGCGTAAGTATTCTTCTTTGATCCTCTCCATGTCGACCTCTGCTCGTGTAGTGACCACTCTAGTAAGTGCCCACTCATCTGTTCCCACCTTGACGATGGCTCGCCGTAGAACCTTCTCAAAGTACTTCTCTGGACATGTCAAGCATTTGATGGCGGTTTTGAGTAGTTGAACATATTCATCGTTCGAATCTTCCTTCAGAAACTTGGTAATGGAACTTCCGAACTTGTCCTTGAAGCGATTGAGCGTTGCGTTGATTTGAGCCTTGCTCCTTGTTGTCAAGATCCTGATGAGATCTTCATCAGTGTAAGCCTTCTCACTTATCTTCTTGTGAAGTGTCTTAGCTTCGGATCTAGCGACCTTCACGTTGACCTCATCAGCATTTCCATCGTACCTGAAGCTGCTCACAAGAGGAACCAATAGCTGCATTTTCACAAGTGGTCAAAACAAAACAACAAACATATGATTAGAAAATTACTGTTCAATCTTGACATGGTATACAAACCACTTCACTCATTGCAGCCATCATTAGATCAGTTTGGTTAGATCATCACTACCTTTCGAACATCTCCAGATGTGTGGTATGAAACATCCTCTTCGAGAGAGGTTCTGTAGCGAGCTTGGTATGCTTGCTTGGCCTTGAAAAACTCAAGCGCTGGTCTGGTACACGCGATTTCGACTAGAACCCAAATGTTCTTGGTGAACATTTGGGTAGATTCCTTAGCCAAATACGCATCTCTCTCCGTAGGATCAAGAGTCCACAACATCACAGCTCTCTGTTTTCAAGCAAAGTAGCAAATCATAGTATACTCAAACCAAAATAATTAGATGAAGTTACAAAAATTTTGTTTCCTTTGAAAACCTCAAAGTCACCGGACAGCTCTTTGTCCAATTCCTTGAGAAGATCTTTGTTGTAGTTAGCAGCATAAACAGCACGGATGAAACTGCGCTGTGTTGCATTTCTATGAGCCAAGATTGATATGATCATCCCTTCATTGGTTCCCCATCCTGCACCACACAAAATTAAAATTTCAAACCGAAGTTTAATCAGCAATGTAACCAAACTGATCAATTAAACTAAACCAAAATTTAGAACAATTGTAAAAATCTACAAATTCACAAGAAAACAACTCTTCGCTAGTAGAAAATACATAAATTTGATTTGGAAAAATCTTATAATATTATTAGGAAGACAACAAGTTAAACTGTTCTAAAAAGTTGTCTAATCGTCGGGTACAACTTACAAACCAAACGGTCAGAAAAACGCTTCAACAATTAAAAATCAGTAAAATATTACATAACGTGTCAGAATTTCGCATCGTCGCAAAAGAATCATGCAATGGAGTTTTGTAATCGCAAAATCATGATTTTGATCAGTAGTAGATAGAAAGAAATAACTTATCATGCATTCGGAAAACCCTATATACATATCATCAAGCTAGCTAGATCAGTAGATCAGACTAGTCAGCAAATAGATTCAATCGAAGCATGAAAGGTGACCAAGGCCTAGTTTTAACTTTTACTTCCATAACGAAGGGAGAGAGATGAAAAACCTTTAAAGGCCTTGTGGAGCTGCTCAGAGTCTTCTTCAGGAAGAGGAATAGTCGCAGGAGTTCTGAGAGACGCCATTCTCTGACCACTGAGAGTATCTCTCTTCCGTATATTTTTTCTTTTTCTTATTTGTGCTGCCTCTAAATGAGATGAAGAAACTGTGAGACGAGGACAACGCACACTGCCTTAAATACTGTGAAATGAAATCCCAGATTCTTTTCTTTCTTTAGTTATTAATCATTTTTGTTTTAAAAAAGACAAAGCAATTTAAGTAAATTAGCAAAAGGGGAAATTTTTATTAAATACAATTACAGGCTGTATCCAGTGCACACAGAAATGAAAAAACAAGTATCATGTTTTGCATTTTTTTTGGTCATAAAGCTTAATATTTAATGGAATTTAAAAAATTTAGATATAGGATTAAATAGGTAATTAAACAATAGGTAATTTAAACAATTTTAAAATATGTCTTTCTTAAAATTTGTCCACTTATACTTTATCTAATTAATTATAATTGGTGTAATATGTTTTATAATTATTAAAAATATATTATGTCATTAATCATAAAATTAAAGAAAATGAAATTACAAAAGTAAAGAAAATAGAATCCAATAATATGCAACGTAGTTGCCAAGGTTGCTTCTGTACCGAATAAAACTTTGCCTTCCGTCCTTCGGTGGTATAAATTTAGCTGTACTTGGGGTTTCCCTTATGTCTTTGTCTGGATCAAATATCATCATCTGCCTTCACAAGATGTTTTGAGTATGTTTTTAGCTTTTCAATAGACTTAAGGAAAAAATGATTCATCAGTTTATATTGAATAGGTAAATGATGATTTGTGATATAGTTTTAGCTTTATTTTTTATTGAGTAAATAAATTGTTGTGTTTATTTGATAAGAGAGAACATAACTGACAAACGAAGATGAAAACATTCATAAATAATTCAACATAACCAAGTTACAAGACCAATCACAACTCTTTTATTAAACATAAACCGATACTTTATTTATTTATTTTAACTTGCAAATGTTTGTTTCAAGCATGGCCATGTCCGAGAAGAGCGAGAAGTATATCCTCATAGTCGCCATGAGTGTCTTTAGCGATGGCTCGATCAAGAGGAACACTGTTTCTGCGCAAATATTCCTCTTTGATCTTCTCCATGTCGACCTCGGCTCGTGTAGTGACCACTCTCGTAAGTCCCCACTCGTCTGTCCCCAATTTGTTGATGGCTTGACGTAGAACTTTCTCAAAGTACTTCTCTGGATATGTAAAGCATTTGATCACGGCTTTGAGTAGTTGAACGTATTCGTTTCCCGAATCCTCCTTTAGGTATTTGGTAATGGAAGTTCCGAAACTGTTGTTGTAGTGATTGAGAGTTGCGCCGATTTGGGCTTTGCTTCTTGTTGTCAAGATTCTGATGAGATCGTCATCAGCATAAGCCTTCTCCTCCATCTTCTTGTGAAGTATCTTAGCCTCGGACCTAGCTAGAGTCATGTTCACTTCATCTCCATCGTACCTAAAAGTGCTCACAAGAGGAAGCAAGAGCTGCATAAACAAAAACATATATGTTACAAACTTTTATACCATAAGGTTAAGATATTAGATACATAGTACTGAGTTTGTTAGGAATCTTACATCGATAAATTATGTAAGAGATCTTATAGTATATAAAAGATATGAATTATTTTATGTTGTTCTTTATTGTATTTATCAGATGGAAATCTCATGAACATTTTCATATTTTAATTATATATAAATACCTTTCGAATGTCTCCAGATGTGTGGTATGCAACGTCCTCCTCGAGAGAGGTCTTGTAGCGGGCTTGGTATGCTTGCTTGGCACTGAAAAACTCAAGAGAGGATCTAGTACAAGCGATTTCGACAAGAACCCAGTTGTCCTTAGTGAACATTTTGGTAGATTCTTTAGCCAAATAAGCATCTCTCTCCGCTGGACCAAAAGTCCACAACATCACAGCTCGCTGTTTAGTTTACCAAAAAACATAATTTAACAGATCAGTACTATACTCAACCCAAAAAAAAAGACAAAGACAAATTAATAAAGATGTGATCTCTTTTTTAACCAAACCTCAAAGTCACCGGAAAGCTCTTTGTCTAATTCCTTGAGAAGATCCTTATCGTAGTTAGCAGCATAAGCAGCACGAATGAAACTGCGCTGCGTTGCATTTCTGTGAGCCAAGATTGATATGATCATCCCCTCATTGGTTCCCCATCCTGCGTTGGACAATCACAATTAAAGCAAAGAAAATTAGAGTCCTGATGTTCGAAATAATCCCATCAGTTATATTGAAAGAAATACACTCATATATAATTAATTAGAAAAAGTATAATCCATCTCGTTTCATCAAAAGATAATAAGATTGTCAAAAGAAGTCTCTATAAGGTCTGAAGGTCTGCAATGTCCTAATAAAATATTTCTGTTGATTAGAGTAATTTAATATCTTTAATATTTAATAACATTACGAAATCGTTTTCGAACAAAAGAAATTTACTTATCATAATTCATTCGTTGCACAGTAATTGAATCCATATCATCAACCAAACTGAATCTATACAACACACCATGCATCAACCAAACTAATGGAGGATTCCATCGGAGAAGAGGAATCCGAGTTCTAAATAATCAATATTGATTAATGAATAGATAAAGAGAGAGGGAGGGATCAGGGAGTGGAAGACCTTTAAAGGCTTTTTGGAGTTGCTCAGCGTCTTCTTCAGGAAGAGGAACATTGGCGGGAACTTTGAGAGACGCCATTCTTGAACAAAATGAAATTTCTGTATGTTTTTTTTTTTTTTTTTTTTTTTTTGTTGTCTGGATTATGAGGTAGGTTGTCTTGCTTAAATAATGAAATGGACCTCTAAAAAATTGTTTGTATAATATATGTATTTTGGTAAATGAATCTGCAATTTAAGTAAATCAATATAAAGGAAAAGAAAAATCAACACTAATTAATGAACAAGGTAGAAATTAATTGAAAATAGTGTTGAATAGTAATTATGTTGTATACAAGTTAAGTATCAAAGCATATCCATTTTGGCAAGTTAAGTAAATCAATTAAAAAGGAAGAAAATCTAAATAGGCTGAAAATGTATTTAATTAATTGAAAATAAGGTTAACTAGTAATTAAGTTTAATACATTAAAAGTGAAGTTTCTAAAGTTATAAAGTATAGTTATGATTATATTAATGTTTCTAAATGTTTTACATACACAATGGAAACCTAATATCCTAAAGTTTATTAAGATAACTAGAAAAGGATTTGGTCGATGTGCGGGTTTAAAGTTTTGTAAATAAAAGAAAATTTAATAAAAATATATTAAAATTTATTGTACATTATTTATTAATTTCTTTATACTGTAATACACTGATTTATATCCATATATGTACAGATCTTTTATGTATGTTACCATTAAAAGTGTATTTTTTACACCTAGGTATATTGTATGTTACAAATATATTATTTACCACTATTTAGAAAATATCTATATGAACAAATTAAGCCAACTATTGTATGTCTCTTTACCTTTCACTTTTGCATAGTTCTTTAATCACTAAAATTGTTGGCTCCAAAAAAATTTTGAATAAAAAAAATTACATCACAATAGTGTATGACTAACCATAGAGAGAATCTTGGTTCTGCCCTCCTTCTTTATGGAGAGAACCTTGCGTCCAACCTCCTCCACTATGGAGAAAACCTTCGCTCCGCCTTCGTCCCTTGGGGAGATAACCTTACGTCCAACCTCCCTCACCATTCTCTCTTGAGGAGATAACCTTGCCTCCAACCTCCTCCACTATAGAGAGCTTCTCGGCTCTGCCCTCCTCCCGTGTGGAGAGAACATGTTCACATCTTTTAGCTATCTCAAAGTGGCTTGCTCCAACAACCAATGGAAGTAAAGACCTTTTTCCAATGTCACAAAATCTTATGATAGTAACTAATGTTAAATTTCCCAATGTATTAATGTAAGTTTCTTTGATACACCACGATGTAGTCTCTGACTTCAAGCTCTCATGGATCTATCAACAACGATTTATGTTTTTCCAATCTATCTATGTTTGTTGTAGGCTTGTGTCAATGACCTTCCCCTCTTTATCTCCTTTTGAAATTGAACGAATGGTATCAATTATGTTTGCACCAAAAAAATGTCTATGACCAACCAATCAAGGTTAAAAAATTAGAAGAAAATTAATTTGACATAATTAATAAAATAATAGAAAATTATAAGTAATATATGAATCTCAAATAATTCAAAGATATAAATAGAAATTAAATAAAACAATCTAAAACTACTACAATAGATTTTAAAATACAGTATTAGAAAAAGAAGATGCATATATTAATGTTCCATTTTTTTTTTTGGGTCAACATATTAATTTTTTTTGGGTCAACATATTAATTTTTTTTGGGTCAACATATTCTAAACTAAAGAAATAGAAAGTAGGAGTATATTTTGGTTTTTAAAAAATAAAGAAAATTTGTCTTCCCATTAAAAAACTTTGACCAATAGAACAATGTTGAAAGCAATAGTTTTGAATAAACTATTATGTTAGATGAATAATATGAGACAATCTATGTTTATATAGAAGTGAGTATTTATATTTTTTAGAATTAATAATTTTCTGTATATTTTATAATCTATGATTATATAGACATATAAATACTCACTTCTCTATAAACATAGACGTTTATAAATATAAACATATAAATACTCACTTCTATATAAACATAGACGTTTATAAATACTCACTTCTATAATCTATGATTATATAAACATTTATAACTTCTATATAATAACTCACTTCCATAATATATGATTATATAAACATATATAAACATAAACGTGTAACGATCTGGTGAGTTACTAACTTGGATATTTAATCGTTAAAACTGACACATATCACGATCTAGTGAGTTTTTAACTTTGTATACGTGTCGATTTGATGAGTTACTAAGTTGGAGAGCTTATATATTTTGTTTGCGACAACTTTGATATTTTGATTACCTTTAGAAAAAATATTTAGCTATATAAATCGGCATGTATCTGTAAGTGATAATTTTATATATATATAGGAAAGTTCTAGAAAAAAAAAACAAACATTTTGCATGGCTAAAAGCCTAAAACGTAGGGGCTCACGTGGTTGGTGCTAAGCTAAAACGTTAAAGGAGCAGTTATTTTCTTGGCAACCAAATACTGAAACTCGACAAAACGAAACGTAACGTCAATTTATCTAAGATCAACGCCTTTTTTTCTTTTTCTTATTAACATCGTAGTATATCTAAAGAGAGACACTTTATCATCATCAAATCAGCAAGGAACGTCTCTAGCTATAACAATATTTTAAAACAAAAAAAAAAAGGTCAAAGAAAATAAATATATGTATGACAAAATAATTTGTGTAAGCGATCTAAAAGAATGTTATCACTGACTGTCAAAATGCCTAGTACAAAAAATAAGCTCTGGAACCAAAAAAAAAAAAAAATGCGACTCTGCTGGGGATCGAACCCAGAATCTCTGGTTTCGTAGACCAGCGCCTTATCCATTGGGCCACAGAGTCTTTTTGATTATCATGTCTTTGTATGGTTTATAAACCAAAACATTAGATCCTGTCAATAAAGAGAATTTAAACAGGCCGAACCCAAACATCAACTCAGCCCGTTTAATTATAGTTTTGAATTTCTCAAGACGAAATTGGAACAAATCTAGACTTGAACACACTTGAACAAAGAATACTGAGCAGAACACTTTGTGCTTAGGAACAAAAAAATAAGTAGAAGGAATCGGATTCATGAAAACAACGTTAATAATCTCAAGTTTCATCAAGCTTTCATGGATAGTCATAGTCTAGTAACAGTAAAAAGAGAAATTCACCAGCACCTTATTACTTAGGTACACAATTCAGGGCTAACTCAACTCAGTCTCCATGGAGTGTTGCAAAACCCCAGAAGGAAAGAATAAAGATTTGCCTATTCAGTCATCAATCCTACAAAAGAGGATATGTAGTGCGCGATTTCAACGGTAGCTTTAACCCTTGCTTAATCCTCAAACAACCCCTGCAGTCTTCTCTGCTAGTTTCTGTACCTTCCCCGGACGAGGAATTTCTTCGGCTTTATCTTCTTCCTCATAAGCTGCAACATGAACTCCAAGAGCCGCACGACCTGACGGATCAAGATTCTGTGACCAAGCTGCGTCCCACTCTACAGCTTTTGCTGTACTACATGCCACACTTGGACCTCCTGGTACAGTCGCTCTAGCTGCACTCTGCTCATTTTTATAATACGAAAAACATATCAGAAGCAAAGATTAAGACAATCAAGGCGACAAAGTTAGTTATGCGGATGAAATCATTACCTTAGGGAAGAACTTTTCAAAGATGGTTCTGTAGTAGTAACCTTCTTTTGTCATAGGTGTGTTATCAGGGAAGACAAAGCTTGCGTTCATCAGCATTGTGTCAGAGACCTTACCAAGAGAGATATGAAAACATCACTTTATCAAACTGTGACTTAAGATTCTATCTATGAATAAAAAGAGACATCTATTTTACATGTTTGTTTGCATGATCTTTTAGACCATCAATCCAGCTGTATCCTACTCCATCACTGAACTGTTCTTTCTGCCTGTATAGAATATGCTACATTTACCAAAAAGACGAGAGGTTATTAGCAAAGCTGGAAATTTTTCATCAAGACTGCAGGAAGCACAAAGTTGTTGTTAATAAACCTTTGGTAGATAAGGGTTTTTCTCATCATCAAACGCATTGCGTAACACCCATTTCTCGATCCTTCCGAGATCAGGCCTTATCTGCATTTATAGTTTACACCATATTTATCACCAATTTTGAAACTTGAGATCATTAATATGTGATAAAATAAAGGTATGAAACAATCAACTCAAACTAGAATGTCCTTTAAAGGAACGGATCAAAATTCCTCTTTTAATGGGTGTGTAATAGAAAGATGAAAAGGAAAGTATAAGAAAGATGCCACCTACCATCTTCCACTCTGGATCGATGCTCATGGCGACATTTATAAATTCTTTATCGAGGAAAGGTACACGAGCCTCAACACCCCATGCAGAAGTTGATTTGTTAGCCCTCAAGCAATCATATTGATGAAGAGCTTTGATCTATAAACCACACAAACAAGATTCACAAGTTACAAAAAGCAGAGCAAGGAAGAATAAAACAAGAAGTCCTGGTCTAGAGCACTACCTTTCGGCATGTTTCCTCGTGAAATTCCTTCTTGTTGGGTGCTTTGTGGAAGTACAAATATCCTCCAAATATTTCATCAGAGCCTTCCCCAGAAAGAACCATCTTTACACCAAGCGACTTGACTTTTCTCGACATAAGAAACATTGGAGTGCTGGCTCTTATAGTAGTCACGTCATAGGTCTCAACATGGTATATGACTTCTTCTATGGCATCTATACCGTCCTGATATTATCATTAGAAGAAGACATAAACAATCAATCACAGAAACAAATCTTCACACTCAATACTCTTGTAGATGCAAAATAACAAACTTTACCTGAACTGTAAAGTGTAACTCGTGGTGGCGAGTTCCTAAATAGTCAGCGACTTCTCTACCAGCTTTAAGATCCGGGGATCCCTGAAATGGAAACAGATGGAATTAGAAATCTTGATGAGCATAGAAAGCATACGGTAAAAACATGTTGAGAAATTGGGTCAATACCTTCAAACCGATACAAAATGTGTGCAGCTTTGAACCCCACTGAGCAGCTTCTGATTTTTCCAAATGGCGTAACGCTACTGAAGCAACAAGGGATGAGTCTAATCCTCCAGATAGGAGAACACCAAAAGGCACATCAGTCATTAGTCGTTTTATAACAGCCTGCAATTCAAAGCAATGATCACATCCATAGTTCCAAAACCTGATCCGCATTTTTCAGAGAAGATCTTAAGGAAGATTTACCTTCTCAAAAGTATCGCGCACCACCAAGGGATCATATGGGGTTGAAGGAACCAACTCAGAGAACCACGGGGGGTTGTACCACCTCCTAAGCCCACCTGCAAGAAAGGTTTGTTTCATGAACCTTAACAGTAGAAGTTCCACACAAACTTATTAAATGATAGAAACCCATAACTAAAAACCATTTTGATATCCGTGACAACGTGTTCACTACAATGTGAGTCAGCCAAGAAAAGTCATTATTTGATTTTAAAATAGACGTGATCTGATAAGAAGTGCAAACCTTGTTTACTTGAATAAATGTGGCCCGGAGGAAAGCACATAAACTGTTCACAATCATCAATAAGTGCTTTCATCTCAGAAGCAAACCAGACAGAACCTGTGGAAAATAGTTTTTTTTTTGTCAAAGAACAAAATAAGTAATCAATGACAAAAGAAGAATCATCTTATCCACTGAGGTGAATTTCTCAGAGAATGTGAACATACCATCGACACCCCACCCAATGTAGAGTGGATTGACACCAATGGCATCCCTTACAGCAATATAACTTTTGTCCCGGGTATCAAGAAGCACAAATGCAAACATGCCATCCAACATGTCGACGAATTCCTCTCCATGTTCTTCGTACTGCAATAGCAAGAAAATATAAACCAGATTTGATAAATGTTTGAACCAGTAAACTGTTCAACTAGCATAAGGCAAGAGAGATTCAGGTGACAGTTCTTGTACTTGAATTCACACAAAAATACAAAAAAAAAGACACAACAACAAAGGAAGCCTTGAAATAAAATCTCATGGGTACTTACAAGATGCGCAATCACTTCACAATCACTGCCGGTATGGAACTGGTGAGACTTCAAAGTTTCACGCAAAGCCTTGTGGTTGTATATCTCTCCATTGACCTGAAAGCAAGGAAGGAGTCCAAACAAAACAAAACAAAAAAACCCTTAATCATATAAATCCTCATAAAGTTTGAGGTTTGACTCATGATTTCCTTTCGTTATGTGTAATGTCAATGGAATCTATATCCACTAATCCCAGTTCCTCTGAGCAATTTAGAACAAAAATTACCGTGACAACAATGGTCTTGTCTCCGTTATAGAGTGGTTGGTCTCCAGAAATGGGGTCAACGATTGCCAAACGCTCATGAGCCACATAACAATCCTCAAAACAATGTAGCCCACTCCAATCAGGACCTCTATGCCTCAATCTACAATAACATTTCAACAGATTATTATACCTTCAGTTTTAGCCATTCAATCAATTTTGACCAATACAAAATATAAATCAAGTAAAAAAAGATCTTCTTTTAACAAAAATCAACTCACTTTACCAGAAAGCTGGAAACTTTTATCATCCAAAACAATACCCTTTAGAACATTGCGCAGCCAAAAACAAAACCAACGAGATCGGGAAAAAAAACAAACAAAGAAATGGTTTGATTTGAGAGAGTACCTGCGAGAGAGTTCGATGATACGGGAACGTTTTGCCTGAGAGTTATCGGCGCAGCCTAACACAGCAAGAATCCCACACATGGTGATGATGGTGGTGGCGGCAACAAGAGAACACAACGGCTTCTGAGAAATGGATGCTGTGACACAACTAAAAAAGATGCAATCTTTATAAGATGGGTTTCCAAATTCAATCAGGACCGTTGATTCTGTCAATTAATTGTATTTTTATTCCCAAAGAAAAAAAAGATTCGGTTTTTAACTTTACCCTAATTTGCCTTTGACTTGTTTTGATTTCGCAAAAAGATTCTATTTCCAAGTGTCACACGACTCACGAGACTCGCCGGATTCTCGAGGAGAGAAAGATACAGTATCCTTACAAACGATGTCGTTTTGATATGTCCCATCCCCGAGTTTATGCTCATCCATAAGCAAGCTTATTATTGTCTGTTAATGGAGTAAATCAGATGATTAGAGTGAGCTTATAGCTTAACTTAATTGCACTCACGCTCACCCAAATCAAACCCTAAAAATGGCTCTCTGTATAAAAGGAGAAGATGAACGAGGAGAGTCGACAGAGAGAGTGACACTTGGAAATTTATTAGGGTTTCTCTTTCTCGTTGTGTTACTTGAATCATGTCTCGCCTCCTCAGATTCTCTAAGCTTTCTCCACTTAACAATGTGGTATGATTCTGATTCCTGTCAAAGTTTGTTCTTTTTTTTTTGTTCTCTGTAGTGTAGTTTTGCTCTTTGTGGTTCTAATCTCTCTGCTTTTTATTTTGACAGATGAAAGGAAGCAGCTTTCGTTGGTGTTCATCTTCAACGACCACGAAAAACCCTTACTTGATGTTTACCACAAGGCAGATGGACTCTTGTTTGATCCAGCGAGGGAGAAGCTATTTACTGTACGAGACAAATCAGTCCCTAAAGACCTCCTTAACTCAAGTCTGGTTGGAAGCTCACAAGGATGGGGAATTTTCTACGACACGAGTGAATGAGGTTTTACGTGTTAGCGATTTCTTAAACCCTTTGGCATACAAATCAAACCCAAAGGTGATTCCTTTACCTTCACTGACTAACTCTGCCTTTCGATCAAAACAAAATCGAATTCGTGAGGAATGTGGCAATGTCCTCTGATTCTCCTTCTGAAGAAGAAGACTTTGTAGTTGCTATCAAGTTACCGGGTAGTGAGATTGGTGTCTATAGACACGGTCGTGACCTCCCGTGGACTCATTTCGAACTTCCTTTTACCTGCTTGGACAAGTCAAATCTGGCTTATTCCAAAACAGACCAATGTTTTTACTTACCTGGTCCTGGAGGCAACTGCTTGTGTTCATTCGACCTCCATGGCAACCTCAACGTCCGTGAGCTACTGTTTCGTGACCTTCCTGAGTTTTCAATGTCCGAGTTCGAGCTGTTCAGATCATATTCCAGGGCAGAACACTGGGTGGAGTCTTCCTCAGGCGAACGTTTCCTTGTCCAATGGTAATAGCACTCTTACCCTTTGTAACACAGTCCTTGTTGATGGCCAATGGTAGGACTCTTTGTAACATTGTGCGTGTGTGTGTCTCGTAGGTACTCTTATGACTCTCCATTGGAGCACAGAGACCCGAGATTCATGGTGTTTAGAGAGGAGGAGACGATTGATAGCAAATACATGTGTTACACTGAGGACATTGGAGATATCTGCATCTTCCTATCAAACAGTCATCCTTTCTGCGTTGAGGCCAGCTCGTGCCCTGGTTTGCAGCCTAATGCCATCTACATCTTCTCCTCTCATGACTTTGCTGTTTACGATCTCCGCACCAAAAAATGCCGTGAATTTGAAAAACCCAAAGATGGACCATTCATCCCTCACTGGATTCCTCCCTATTCTATCTAAACTTGGTTGTTGCTATGTTTTGTTGGTGGACCAAGTTTTGTCTTTTGGATTTTGCTTAACATTTGTAAAACAGCATCATCTGACCATGGTGGTCCCTCTTTGTTTCCATGACTCGTATTTTAAAAAAGTAATGTGATCTTTCTAATCTCTCCAATATTTATTTTGATTCTTTTCTTCCTACAGAATTTATGAACCGTCAAACGATGCTGAAATCATGATTTGTAGAAATTAATAGCTGTTTTATACTGTGTTAGAGAGTAGGGATAAGTTAGTGTGTAGCTAAAGAGGAGGCGAATTAAAAGCTAATACTGAATACATAGAGCTTTCTGAAGTTGTTGCTTTCCAAGTAAAGCAAAATATTTTCTGAATTCACAACACTGAATATATATATATGTGTTATGATCTAACTCTGACTTCTTGAATGCTAGAGCCTAGAACCAGCTCTACTTCTCCTATGCATTTAAGATTCCTTGAGTCTGCAATAGGGAAGTTAATTAGTTTGATTTTGTTTTCTTCAATTGACATTGGAATAACCAGAGTACATCACCAGAATATTGTGTCACAGTCTTTAAAACACTGTGAATACATAATTGGACATTAGGTTGAGATATTTTGGCTTAGATTATGATTGATTTATGACATTGACATTCTTCTCCTCAAGCTGGTTCTTGGTGTTGTGGAACTTGGTCTTCGTGTCCTGTCTCTTGTTTCATCGTCTTCGCGTTTAATTTGGAACGATTTCTTCACCTTTTGCCAACGCAATCCCCAGCTCTGTGTGCCCTTCTGTTTGCTACTTAGCTATTCATACTCTTGTTGAAGCTCATTGTAATCGCTCTGAAGCTCAGCCATCTTCTTCTTCACATTCTCCAGCTCTTCCTTAAGTGTCTTGATTTCATCATCTCTAGAACCGGCAGAATTTTCTTCCTTTGCCTCCAGCTGCTTGTCTTGCATCAGCATCCTCATCTTTATTTGTTCCGTGAAAAGCACTTGAGTATTGATCTTGTTGTTTATTATAAGATGTTTAGTTTTATGTCAGTCACTTATATTGCTCTTTGAATTCAGGAAAGGCTTACAGATTTGTTCTGTTTTATTGCATATATACCTGGACAATAGTTCTCAGAGGCAACCGATCATTTTGTGCAGCGTGTAGGCATGCATCAAGTGATAGTTTCTCACAGGTCATTGTCTTGCATAGTCTTCTTCTATCGTGCTCTGATAGTGAAGGATGAGTCTGAAACAAGGATTAAAATCATTACCTTTTGTTTGGAGATGAAATCAGAAGAAAAAGCTTGTTACTACCTTGAGGAACATATAAATTGCTCTATAGAGACCATCATGGCATTTCCAAGCATTCTCCGGCAACATTTCAGCTAGAACCTGAAACTTAGTGATCGGTAGACATGGATCTTTCGCAATCTGGGCTAGGTAATTGTCCAAAAGCTTGGTTATGTTTGGATTTCCTGGTACTTGTTGTTGTTGTTGTTGCCCATGCATCAGGAAATACTCAAAAATCCTGTGAACCACATCCACATTGTATATAGTGTATGCCTCAGGTGAGCTGTGCATAAATCAACGTTAAAAAATTAAACATTTCTTTAGTTGAAGTTAATATGAAAGCTAATCAAACAAGAGTAGATTTTTTCTCACCTGGCTCCTTTCTGCTGATCTTCATTTTTGAAGTTAGGAATCAGAAGGTCACATACATTAGCATCTTCCAAAGCCATGCCGACCCGTTTCTCAAGATCAGATATTAAAGCTGGTGATGCAGAGTAAACAATTGCTGTTTTCAGAATCTTTAATAGAAAGTGGCATGACACTGCTCCATATTGTGGAGGAAGTGCACTGACTAAGCTTTCAATAGCTTCTTTATGTTCTTGACATCCTAAGCTGCTGCTTTCCTCCATTCTTTCTCTCTTCACACTGAACTGCAATTCATTCTTTCCTAACCCGTAACCCCTTACTCCTTCCAAGTCATCATCGATTAGCGGCAACCAGTTCTCTGCATACTTCATGATGATCTTACCTGTAACCTCTGGCTTGGCTCGTCTTGCTTTCATAGTTGTTATAACCCTCATGAAGTGATCAGTTCGAAGTGTGGCTATATCATTGTATAAACATCTTTCATCGCTGTCTACAACATCTTCTGGTGTGTTATCATTGCAGGCTTTCCAAGCTAGCAAGTCACAGCATCTCCTTACGATTTGGAGGTTTTCAGCCCACGGAGATAAGTTTGCGCAGGATCTCAGAACTGTGAGTGTATCTCTCCATGAGGCAAATACTACAAAAGTGATGAAAGCTTCTGTCTTGGAGATTAAATTACCGGCTTCAAATTCTTCAGTCATGTACAAGTATTCTTATGCACATCTCAGTGGAGCTACATTGAGAGGATCCAAGTCCAGAGGGAGATTGTTGCAAAATTTCAGAATGGTCTCAAATGTATCTGCTCCACCTGGGAAGTTTTTCAGCTTGAGATGATATCCATTCTCAGAAGCTGAAGGTTGTAGCTCAATAGAGCTTATGTAACCACATTTGGAGATCAAAGGAAACTGTTGAACACAAAATACAATCAAGGTGGTAAACTGACAATAACATGTGTGATAGTCCAAGTTACTCTATCCAAATTCTGCTTTGTCAATCACTAAACTCATGTATATATATACACACACTTGAAGACTATAAAGGCTAATGTACATCATCTTGCTTTTTCTGATAAAAATATTACCTTGTGTGCTTTGAAGGTAATATCGTCAACTTGAATAGACAGATCAGTAGGGATTTGAGATTTAACATACCTGCAAAAAAAGAAAAAAAAGTTCATTAGCTTAAGCTAAACCTTTAGTAGTACTGATTCTTTGCTCTGCACTACCTTATATAACCATCAAAAGATTGCATACCAGGAACGGTCTTTCCTCTCGAAGCTGTTAGCTAATGCAACGTCAACTATTTTTGGAACTATCATGCTTTTGTTACATATTGGATCAGCATCAGTAGCATCTCCAGAGCTCTTCCGCTGGCCTGCAGATGCTGGATTCATTCTCTATGATCTGCAAAACAAAGAAAATCGAGTAATCTAAAACTAGCTAGAAGTGTGCCTATAATATGTCCGGATAGAGATGAATATGTTGCCTTATATACAAAAATGTAACAACAGAGTGGGGACAAAATAGGAGAGTAAATGCGAAAAGAGAGTGTGTGGCTCTTATCTATATACCCAGGGTATACATTGAGAGAAGCAGTTGTGGAAGATTTGGACCGCTTAATTCTTTGTACGTAGAGAGAATGTTCTGTCAATGAATATGATATGTCTGTGTCATTCGCCATAATCTACTGGTCTGGGTAATCTCCATCTTATATGTGATGACACATGACTAGCAGTTCTTAGTTTGGTGAGTGAATCGTTGGACGTTGGTGTAGTCTTAAATTGGTTTCATTCGATCTATTCGGCGTCGTTTAAAGATATATCACTATCGTAATTACTTGCTTTGTGTGAATTAAACGTTTCCTTTTCTTTATTTAAGAGTAAAACGGTGTCTTTCTTAACAAATTATGTAGAAGTCATGTGCAAACGATTTTGTTGATAAATTTGCTAAAATTAGGCAATTAATTTTTCTTTAAGTAAAAATAAAAAATGCAATTAAATTAAATGTACAACTAATTTTTTTAACAGTTTTTTTTTTTAAATGAATGGTAAATTTTAGTGGGTGGCGGTTACATTGGTGTAGGCATATAAACGCGTCAAAATCAAACCTTTACCTGAGAAACCGCAAAAAAGTCAGATCTAAAGCTCAAAACTTTACGGTGAAAGATCATCTCCAATCGGCAAAAAAATGGCGAGTGTGTCACCTTTAGCCAAGTACAAGCTCGTCTTCCTTGGAGATCAATCCGTTGGCAAGACCAGCATCATCACTCGTTTCATGTACGACAAATTCGATACCACTTATCAGGTTTGATCATCCCATCCCCCTTCCCCTTGATCAATCCATGAGATCCACAATCCTATTTGCTGTAATGAGTAGATCAGATTCAAGATTGCAATAAACTTATGGCAGATTTGGTTATATATAATGCCACCAGGGCATTGTTAATTAGATCTCTTGTTTTGTTTTCTTATGTTATTGTGGGAGAATTTTTGCAGGCAACCATTGGTATTGATTTTTTGTCCAAGACAATGTACCTTGAGGATAGGACTATTCGTTTGCAACTATGGTATTATTCATACCCTCCTATCTTTTGGTCTAAGATCTTGACCTTAATCATTTTGTTTTTTTCTTTGGTACAATGGCTGAATGATCATCAAAGTAGCATTCATTGTGCATCATCCATGTTATTTTGTGATGTTTCATTTCTTTTAGTTTATAGGTCAATTTAAATCATTTTGCTGTGCTGTCATTGAGGTTTCAAGTTTATATAATGTTTTTGCAGGGATACTGCAGGACAGGAGAGGTTTCGAAGTCTGATACCAAGTTATATCAGAGATTCTTCTGTTGCTGTTATTGTCTACGATGTTGCAAGTAAGGCTTCTTGTGATAATTTTTTTCTTTCTTTCAGCTTTACCATGAAAAGTTTCTCATTGACTTTGCAAGGATATATGCTGTGTTAAGGTCTCATCTTGTTATATACGGTTTTTTCTAATGTACAGATAGGCAGTCATTCTTGAACACCTCGAAGTGGATTGAGGATGTTCGTACAGAGAGAGGTAGCGATGTCATCATTGTTCTGGTTGGTAACAAAACTGATCTCGTTGACAAAAGGTAAGGAAACACTTTTTGATGAGACATGGAATCTTTTTTTCCATTTAGCTATCATCAAGTTAATTGACATTTTCCATTTGACAGGCAAGTGTCAATAGAGGAAGGGGATAACAAAGCTCGTGATTATGGCGTTATATTCATAGAGACCAGCGCAAAAGCAGGATTTAACATCAAGGTGAGAGATGATGCAACTCTATCCTCATGACTCGTTTAAGATCTTGAGATTTCTTGGAATAACGCTTGTTCTGGTCTTGTTTTGGTAACTTGCAGCCACTGTTCCGCAAGATTGCAGCTGCATTACCAGGAATGGAAACACTTTCTTCAACGAAACAAGAAGATATGGTTGATGTGAACCTAAAGACTTCGACCAATGCGTCTCAAGGGGAGCAACAACGAGGTGGTTGTTCGTGTTAAATCAATTTTAAAAATATACAAGTTTGACAGCAACAGTATAGGAAGATTTTTAAAAACAAAAGATTCATAATATGATGGAACAAATAAATCCTGGTATGAGGAAAGAGATTTTTTATGTGGAGACTCTAGTTTTCTTTGGAAAGGTTTTGTTTTCAATATAGAGTTGTGTAATAATGTGTGAATGCATAAGAAGAAGAATGACAATGTTTTGCTCTGTTCTCATTGCTCATTTTCGGTTTACAACATCAGTGCCGGCCCTGACCTAAAGCCCGTAAAGCAAGGGCTTTAGGCGCCAGATTATATTAGCAATTTAAGGAGCATCAATTTTCAAAAACTTGTGCTGGTATAGTGATTGGGTATGCCTTTATTCTCCTTCAGTGTTAAGAGTTCGAACCTTTGTGTAGCAGCTTTTGTAACTTTTTTTTCTAATGTTTGTTAATGGGAAAAAAAAAAATTTGCTTTAGGCAGCAAAATTGGTTGGGCTGGCAGTGACAACATACACTGTCAATCTCCATCTTGACATTACTACATAATGTGTGGCTAATGAAAAAAAGACAATTAAAAAGTGTGAAGGAGAGATTCAATTTCTTATATTAATCTATTCTTACTAGTATCAATTAAGTGTAATACATCATCAGCCTGACAGGGGCAACAAATCTTTAGATCTTTTTACTGTTGCCATCCGTATTGCTGGTTTCTATTACCACCCATTAGGTTCTGAACTCTTCCACAGACACCATACTGACCACCTTGTGTGTAGTTAGGTGGTCCAACCCCGTAAGCGCCACCACTTTCCCAATGTATTTGGTTATTCCAAATTCAGTCTTGGCACTTTGGTTGATCAAATCCACAAAAATCTATTGAAATCTTACCAAACCACCAATAAAAATCTTTCAATAATGATCTTTGAAATAATCCACAAAAATTTTAAAATCTACGAAAATATTTTAAAACCGTGGTCTAGTTATAACCATCCTTGGTGAGCACGCTTTGTTGACAACAAAAACTCAGTTTACTGAAGCAAATCAAGATCACCAGCGGATAAGCAAAATGTCTCAGTTTCTCTCCAAGCTCTCTCCTCAGAAAAATTCTCAAGTAAGTATAAGAAGAGAGAGAGAGAGACAACTTCTTTGTTCCTTTTTGTTGATCTCTTTAATGTTTTGGTATATAAATTATTTACTTTTAATTTGGTTGTGAGATCGATCTTTCTTCTCTTTTTGTGTTTGTTTTCATCTTCCCTAGACCGTATTGCACCCTGTTTGGTCTTCGGCAAAGATCCTTTTGGAAATGATGACATAGACTATCTCGATCTTTCCAGCCATGAATTTTTTGTTCCTAAACAGAATATCCCTAGTGAGTTGCTAAAGGCAAAATCAATAGTCGGAGCATCCCAAGGATGGGTCGCTACCCTAAAGAAGGGTGTGGTGTGTCTCCGAGACGATCTCAACCCAAGTGCATCAGACTCAAACCCTAAATGCATTTCACTGCCTCCTCTTGTGACTCTACCTCATTGTCGGATATGATGAACCAGAAATCATCTTTGTAAGCTCAGCAAACGGTTGCAAAAGTTCACATATCAATTATGCTCTCTCCCATTCCAAATCTGATGGCAAACTCTTATAACTCTTATCAACCTCTGCAAGGTTGCATAAGGCATCTTTAAACTGTATTTCTCTAGAGAGCATCAAATGAGTGGAGTTCCAACGAGTTGCAACATCTGATATCAGACCTGCTTCAGCTTGAATTCCAACTGTTTCCATACAATTTTGAAACAAATTTTCTCTAGTCTGAGACCCCCTCACATACTTGACACTATCCCTAATCTTATCCAAAGCTCCACTAATCACATCCAAACCATCTTGCACAATCAAATTTAGTATGTGCGATGAACACCTCACATGAAAAAATTCCCCATTGCAAACCAAATCTTTTTGTAGCTTTCTCTTCAAAATACCTTGCATGCTATCATTTGCAGAAGCGTTATCTACTGTTATAGTAAAAACTTTCTTCTCTATTCCCCAATCTTTCAACAACTCACTTATCTTCATTGCTATAGCTACACCCGTATGTGGAGGGGGGAAAGCACTAAAGGATATGATCTTTGTTTTCAAAACCCAATCCACATCAACATAGTGAGCTGTTAAGCAAATATAACCTTCAATGGTTAAAGCTCTCCAAAGATCAGTTGTCAAACAAATTCTACCTGGAACTCTACTTAAAACTGTCTTAAGCTTACTTTTCTCCATCTCAAAAATCTTGAAACAATCTGATGCTGCGGTATTTCTACTCCAAAACTCTATAGAAGGATTAGCATAAGTAAAAGCCTCCCTAATCTTTTCATATTCAACAAACGAATATGGAAGATTATGCTGAATTAAAGCCATTGCAATTTTTTCTCTAAATACCATCATATCCAGCTTCTTATTAATGCTAGGTGTACTCCCAGGAGTCTTTGAACAAGATCGCATATGGCGATTCATGGTGTTAGTACCATTTCGACTCAAATTCAAACAATAATTTCTCTTACAATGTTTGCATGTAACATCATGTTTACCAGCCTTAGGTCCATCAACATATTTCTTTCCTAGTGTAAAGTTCTTCCAACATTTAGCATGACGTCTACTAGAATGGTTTGAACTACTTGTACCTTGTTCAGTCCTAGAAGAAGCAGCTTCCTGAGGTACGGTCTCAATCTCACCAAGAGTTGCTGGCGGCATATCTTCATCAGCAAAGTTGTCTTCATCAGCAAAGCGTTCTTCATCAGCCAAGTTGTATTGATCAATCAAGTTTTGAGTATCCAAATCCATTATCCTGACCTGCGAAAACAAGATCATGTTATAGATTACACAATGACGCTAACACAAGAGTCTCGAGAAGAATAGCAAAGAACTACAGAGAAGTAAGAGGCTCACCATTGTAGTTTGTAGTAGCATTAATCACATGATCTGGAAATTTCTCATTGGCGGCTATAACCTACAACAACCATACCATAAAATCAGATTAGAATAGAGTAGAATACAGAAGGTATTAGAAGATCTTGGCGGCTAACAAGATCCTGACGAGAGACTCGATGATGAACTCGTAAAAAACAGAGAGAGATTGATTACCAGAGCAAGAGTGTTGATACCAAAGTAAAGTCTAATGTTTCCCGTAGTAATGATGCTCAGCTTCAAACACCTGAATTACAAGTTTATGATGTTAAACAATGCAAATTTCAGAAACAATGCTATATGAGAAATATGAATGAAACAATCAGAAATTTACAAACTTAGAGCTTTAGAAAGAGACAGAGAGACAAAGAGTAAAACGGGTGCTTCTCAATCCGATCAAAGTATCAAACCTCACCAACAAAACTCAGAAACTAGAATTACTGGAAACACTATCAAAAGGACTAAGCTGGACTAAACTGAAACGTTAGCAAAATCAAAAGGATCCAAAAATCAAAAGCCAAGCTACTATCAGCAAAAGCAGATATAACTAATAACTCAAACAAGTATCAGATTCAAGATCTTTCACAAATATATTAATAAGTAACACTTCTGAACCAAAACCTATATGAATCATTATCCTTATGGTATGAATCAAACGCATACAAATAAAGTCTAGAGCTTTGATAACATTAACAGTGATTTTACAANGAGTAGAATACAGAAGGTATTAGAAGATCTTGGCGGCTAACAAGATCCTGACGAGAGACTCGATGATGAACTCGTAAAAAACAGAGAGAGATTGATTACCAGAGCAAGAGTGTTGATACCAAAGTAAAGTCTAATGTTTCCCGTAGTAATGATGCTCAGCTTCAAACACCTGAATTACAAGTTTATGATGTTAAACAATGCAAATTTCAGAAACAATGCTATATGAGAAATATGAATGAAACAATCAGAAATTTACAAACTTAGAGCTTTAGAAAGAGACAGAGAGACAAAGAGTAAAACGGGTGCTTCTCAATCCGATCAAAGTATCAAACCTCACCAACAAAACTCAGAAACTAGAATTACTGGAAACACTATCAAAAGGACTAAGCTGGACTAAACTGAAACGTTAGCAAAATCAAAAGGATCCAAAAATCAAAAGCCAAGCTACTATCAGCAAAAGCAGATATAACTAATAACTCAAACAAGTATCAGATTCAAGATCTTTCACAAATATATTAATAAGTAACACTTCTGAACCAAAACCTATATGAATCATTATCCTTATGGTATGAATCAAACGCATACAAATAAAGTCTAGAGCTTTGATAACATTAACAGTGATTTTACAATACAAGGCAAATGGGCTCTTTCAAAACCGCAAATCTAAGAAGATAAGCTAATAGTTGCCTGAAAACCCAAAACCAATTCAGAGAAGTAGAGACATATCGAAATCCCCATCAAACAATCTCCCTAAAAACTACTTGAAATCCCTAACCATGTTATAAGCTAAAATCCAGGCGACAAGAATCAGCTCTAATTTCAGGATCAATCAATCACTCAATCAATCAAAGTTATTGTCTCTCTATGCATAAACCCATTTACTAAGAAAACCACTAGATTCATAAGCTCAAATCAAGTTCGTACCTATGAAGATTGACAGAGGAAGAGACGACAGAGAAGGTGACTGCGTTTGTATGTGTTTTGCTTTCACTTCTTCTGCGTTTGCAAGACGAACACGAGAGAAGAAGAAGAGAGTATCTATGATGAACGATGGTTGAATCCTCTCATCTGATGTGGAATTATAAGAATTTGATCTGTAAATACGATTGTAGAAGAAGAAGGAAGAAGACTTTGATGATCGATTGTAAAATCTAATTTTCCCCCAAATTACATAACCTTAGATTTTTAGAGAATTGGGCATGCCCAATGTCCACATGGTTTTGCCCATTTGGTCATGGATCAAATTTGGTCTTTGGACCAATGGGACCATTTAATTATTGGGCATGTCCGTAGCCCGCCCGTAATAGTTTGGACTGGTTTTGACCATGGGCCGAGAGCCCAATTGACATCTATAGTCAGACCCAGATTGTCACCAACGTGGCCATGTCCTCTTCTTCTCCTGAGGAAAAAGACTGTGTTGTGGCTGTCAAGTTTTTGGGACCTCAACTCAGCCTGTGTAAGGGCTCCAAATGGACCAACATCAGAATCAAAGACCCCAGTTTCTTCACTTCCCATGTCATGTTTTCCGAGACAGATCAGATGTTCTCATTGCCCGCTTCTGGATGTGACCACGTGGCATCCTGGGATTTCAAGGGCGAGCCCAAGCTGCAAAAGTTGCATTTTCAAAACCTTCCCAGGTTGACAAAGACGGAAAAGGAGCATTTGTTTTCGTGCTACAGAACTCCACACTTGGTAGCGTCATCAGCCGGCGAAACTTTCCTTGTTATTTGGTACAGGTATATATATGGTAGACATGACCTAAGAGTCATCACTCCATAGACTTTTGTTTGTTTTAGTTTCAATTAATATTATCATACCATATTAATAACAGTGTTACAATATGACCATTCCTAAGGTCCTGCGCTTATGGCATGGAAAATTTGGTGGGTTTGGAAACCAAAGGTTTTAGGGTGTTCAGGATAGGCAAGGAAGGAAAAGCTACTTACACTGAAGACATTGGAGATCTCTGCATTTTTCTTTCAAATTCTGAGTCTTTCTGTCTCCCTGCTAGCTCCTTCCCTGGACTTGAGAGAAACTACATCTATTACCTTGATGTCCACGAGCCGACCGAGAAGACCGAGAAGGTGGAGATCGGAGGTTTCAGCCTCTGCAGAGCTGATAGCGATGCAGACTTCTCAAACCACCACATTAACAAGATCCCTTACATTTTCCCACCTCAACCTATGCAATGAATTATCATGGTTTATGTTTTTTTTAGTTTTCTTTTTGCTGTTTGCTTCTGGCTACGCATTTGGATTTGAGTTAGGCAGCTACTTCTATTTTGCCTTTTGGTCTCAAAACCGATATGAAATGCCTTTTTTTTCTTTTTTCTTTCAACAATATCTAACTGTGGTGTATGGATACTGTTTCTCATTGCTCATTTCTTTTACAACATACACTGTCAATCTCCATCTTGACAATACTAGATAATGTGTGGCTAATGAAAGAAGACAATAAAAAAAAGTGTGACAGAAAGATTCAATTTCTCATATTAATCTGTTATTACTAGTATCAATTAAGTGTAAGACATCATTAGATCTTTTTACTGTTGCCATCCATATTGCTGGTTTCTACTACCACCCATTGGGTTTTGACCTCTTCCAGAGCTACCAGAGCCACCATACTGACCACCTTGTGTGTACTTCGGTGGTCCAACCCCGTATGCGCCACCACTTGGCCCTCTAGGACCCGCCACATAAGGAGCTCCCCGTCCTTGTGGAGGATATGATCCGCTGCTGTAACCTCCTCGGTTTTGATTATAAGCCCCGCTCTGGTTTCCACTAGGAGGGTATCGGTTTTGACCAGGTGGACCACGCTGTTTCCCGTAGAAGCTGTGGCTGGGTCCAGGAGGCATTTGTGGCGGTGCGTTGTTAGTGGGATGGTTTGGACCGGCAGGCCAATGTGGAGCAGCATGAGACTGGCCACCGTGTTGTAATGGAGGCAAACGAGTGTGCTGCTGCTGTGGATGTTGCAGCTTTTGTCTTTTTGCTGCTTCCTCGTGTTGGCGCTGCTGCTGCCGCTTTTTCTTTGTCTGGAACTCATGTGATGATTCATATGTGGGCAGACTGTTAATATGAAGCATTGTTTTAGTCCAAAGAGTTTTCCTCATAATCATCTGTCTAGTATAAGCTAGATGATGATGATGATGACGAATCAAATGAGTTTCATGAATTTGTAAGAGAAAATCAGAAAATGTAAGAACCTCTTCGGGTCACACGGCAGCGGATCAGTCCAAAAGTACTCAGCATCAAGAGCATCCTTCGCAGATATTCTCTACACCAGGGAAAGCATTAAAAAAAAAAAAAAAAAATGTCTAACTGGTTAACAACGTCCTGCCTTAAAGAAGTATGCTTCATCTAAGGCAATTTGTTTGCATATATTTTCAGAAGATAATTCGCTGCAAATAAAGAGAATGATCTCTTATACCTGTCATGGGTCAAGCACCAACATTTTCTCCAGTAATTCAAGAGCATGTCGATCAACGCTGTGCAGAAGAGAAGGAAAAGCCAAATGAAATCTTCTGATCAGAGTACATGTGTAAAAGTGAAGCTATATATTGGTTTAATTTACTTACTGCCTGAAAAACTCTCTTACACGTCTCTTCAAGGGACGTGCCGGCTTGAAATTGTTGTACCAAGGCATCTTGGAAACCCCAGGCCAAATGTTTTCATCGGGTGAACCACAAAGCTCAAATATCTTGTTCATTGTTCATGCTGAAACAATGTAGGATACAAAACATATATTTTTGAGATTAGCAATAACATGTAAGTATAACCGTGTCTATACCATTCACAAATAAGCTATTGAAACCCCAAACGCAGATAAAGCCTCCAGGAATTTTATGTACACATAATATGTAGGCAGAGAATCGAACTAAGCCTCTGTTGTTACAGAATGAAAGCGATGATCTATCTAATTCTAATGAACCCCTTAGGTGTCCAGTCCAACGATATCACAATAAAAGCAGGAGACCTTATAGATTCTTATACTATTAGTGGCATGAAAGCACACTGTAGTAACAACTGAAATTTTAAAAAGAACTGAGCTTTCAGCAAAAAGATAAAACCCTGACCTCATCTTTCCCGGGCAAGATTGGTTTTCCATGCAAAAGTTCACCAAATATGCAACCAACCGACCACATGTCAATTGCTGGGCCACATTTTGTAGCCCCAAGTAGTAATTCAGGGGGCCTGCCATAGTACGTGTAAGTCAGCAAAGTAGCAATAACCGATTCATTAGCAAAGACCATAATGCCGATATCAAGACTATCTCTGTATCAATTTAAATGACGGTTTGTAGGCTTACCTATACCACCGTGTGATGACACGATTTGTAAGATTTCCAGTATGATCATGAGAAAACGACCGTGCGAGCCCAAAATCTGCCAGCTTTAGATTTCCCTCATTGTCAATGAGTAGATTTGAGCCTGGACCAAAATCAAGGTTAATAGGCAAGTAAAAGACTAAAAGTGATAACAAAACATCAACAATGTATTTGGGAGAATCACCTTTAATATCACGGTGAAGAACTTGATTCACATGACAATAGTGAAGCCCGGTGAGCAATTGCTTCATGTAACACTTTTGCATGGAATGAGTGTTAGAATAAAGTTGAACGGTAGCATGGAAAGGCTTATATAGATAAAGAAGCTATCTAGCTGTGCAATACCTTGATTTGAGGAACAGTAAATCTCAGTCCAGGACGGTCAGCGAGTCCAGTCAAATCATGATCCATGTACTCAAAAACCATGTATATGCCACCCTTGTATTTGTTATTATCTATAATTCCACGTAGGCACAAAGGCACAACCTTAAGGTGAGAAGGAAATCCTACGTTATGCAGAAAAACAAGACAGAAACTGAAATCACAATTTCACTAACCTGGCTTTCCTTGGTCATCCCTGTCCCGACCTATGAAAAAAACAAAACCATTACACAATTTTCAGACGTTTTTTAATAAGACATTGGTAAAATACTAATTCCAGTGTAACATGTGTGTTCCTTAAAAACAAACCTGGCGAAGTCATAATCTCTTTCAGCTGAATGACATTTTCATGATGAAGCTTCTTGAGAATTTTAATCTCCCTGATAGCTGTTATAGGAAACTGCATCATACCACCAATTGTGAACAATGGGGTTACAATTAAATAACTGTGCATCTCTTCTAAACATAGTGACCATCATCATAAAAACTTAAAACCAATATAAAGAGAGAGAGAAAAAAGCATATACCCCTTCTCTTTCATTATCCATACGGATCTTTTTGAGAGCCACAATTTCACCAGTTTTGATCTCTTTAGCCATGTAAACTTGACTGCAAAAGCAAACAACAACAATCAAACATCCTAAAATCACAGCACTATGCATTGTAAAAAGCCTAATCATCATCATACAATCAAAAGTCGCTTTTCAATTTTGCCAACCCCTAAGTTAAAAAACAAATCAAGCTTTTCGAATACCCAAAAGATTTTGAGTGAAATTGAATTGAAAAAAAGGAAAAGGGAATGGGATTGACAAGGAGATACCCGTAAGTGCCTTCACCAATTTGTTCGAGCTTGTCAAAGCAATCGACGCTTCGAGATCCCCAAATCGGAGGATGTTCTTCGAGGTTTAATTGCCCGAAAGCTGCTCCCGCCATCTTCGTTCACGGGACTGCTCCTTCGACTGTCTCAGATGATCAGCTAACAACTTCGCCTCCCTCGTCCTCGAGGATCATAAATAACCTTTACTACTCTCTCCGTAGGTTTCTTCTTTACCTATTCGACTGTTTCTAGCGTTTCGGTATCGGTTACTCTAAACCGGATTAAATCTATGAATTCTCCGGTTTAAGCCGGTTCAATCGTAATTAAGCGGTACGCGAAGCGATCATCTGGAGTTCCATACTGTATGTATAATAGGAAAGTCCATGGTCCACTCAAACCAATTATGGATGTGTATTTAATATAACTACTATATATATATATATTAGAGGCCCTATATAAAAATTATTTTTAATATACAACATGTTAAAGAGTGCTCAATCGAACTTGGGACCTTTACTTAACCACATGCAGTTCGATTGGGTTAAACGGTCTAAACGAAGTTAATGACCCTACGATATATGTAAAGTCAATTTTTATATATCTTGATTAAGAAAATAAAATAAAATCAAAATTCGAATTAATTATATATAAACTTAATTATATGGTTGGAAGGGTTACAAAACTCCGTTCTTAATTCTATTCTATGTGTAATTTCCCTTGTTGACCAAAAATAACTCTCTTTTTTTTCATATGCATGTTTGATTATTGTTTGGCTACAACTATCTGATTGCAAAGGTTGCAATTTCTTTTCTACATTTTAGTTTTTCATCAATTAAAATTTGGAGGCGAATTTGATAAAAATCCAAATATATATATGACGGAAAAATTAAAAAATGATTTAGGTTTTTCTTTTGTTATTTTTGGCTGAGTCAGTGTGACAAATAAAAGAGTTCCAAAAACTGATGGAAGAGAGGACTCTTGTTATCTTTGCGTGTTTAATACGCCGTTTCATACATCGTGTAGTAATTCTGGTTCTCCAAGGGAAAAAGTAAATGTATAGACGAAAAAATCTCGAGCGAAGAAACCCTAGATCTCAGTTTCTGCACCAACCAGGAGAGAAGACTCATCCTCAAAACCCTAAAATTGGTTCCAGCTTACCTGAGCCCCGAACTCAGATCATCCACTTTGGGACACGGAAAGGGATCGAATCTTCTGTTCGATATATTATATATATATAGTCTCAGTTTAGGAAATCCGGACATGAGGACAACCTTTTACAATATATATAATAGATAGTCTCCATAAGTATGTGTTGTAAGTTTCATGAACTTGATCCTTTGAAGTCTTGATCATCTGTTCATTTTGTTTGTGGTCCACAATATATGCAATGATGAAAGATAGGCTAGCTTTTTCTTCCGTATCTTATCAACTTCTATACTCTATAGGGAATGTGACTGATATATGTAAGGTTGAATATGAACTGATAATAAAATAACCATAAGAGTACTCTATAAACAATGTTCTCATCCAATCCACTTTCTATAGAAGATTTTCTCTTATATTCCACAATGGGGTTAAGACCTGAACCTACTTACTGATTTTTTTTGTTCTGATGGTTTAGTTTTGATCAAGCTAACCAAAATATTCCTCTTCCAAGCTACTACGATCTCTTGTGTAGATGACTTACCTAGTGGAGTTGTTCTACCACTCCTACTATTCTAGTGAATTCAGTGATATTTTATTCTCGGTGTTTCTTAATTCAATGTATTGGTCTGCCATTTGGGACTTATATGGCCAACACATACAACTATCCCACTTTCTAGACCATAAACGATGTAAAGCAACTCATATATTTAAGAAGACTACATTGGCAATGAGAAGCCTTTGTTACCATGTTTCACTACTTCAAGCCAGAGGAGTTTTCTATCGAAGACCCGTTCAATACAGGTATCTCATCTCTAGCTTTATGATAGCAGCAGAACTGCAGGATGCTAAGTTTTAACTATCTGATGTCTTCTTGTTGTTGAGTGCTTCTTGTTAATATGTGTTGATTCACATATTGTTTGCTGGGTCATGTATAAAGAGAGTTTTCCAGATTTTTTGTTATCCTGTCTTTAGAACAACTAGATATATAGTTGAAAATAGCAATGATCTAGTCCATGATGATTTACCTAATATAATCTATCTGAGGGTTAAGTCAAAGGTATGCTGAAAGATCTATCTGCCCACAATATTATAATGGGGAAATCGTCAAACTTATAGACTTTTGTGTGTAGAATTTTTTTATCGTCTTTTTTTTTTGTTTTTGGTAATTAAGAACTATCTTAAGTTGGGGTTGGCATCTGCAATCTTGTGTTGTTCACATCCATCAGTCTACAGTTTACTTGCAGATTCTAATCATGCATCTCACACTGTAGCATCACGTGTTTAGTGTAATTTTATATATTTTGGATGAACTTCTTTATTTATGTTCTTCTGTGCCTCTGAAAAAGATAGGGACAATTTTGAAGCTCATCAAATGAATAGGTCAGTATTTAGTTGTAATGTTGAAGTGCTACTAAATTTGAATAAATACAAACGTCTTAGGACAAAGAGCAGATCTAAAGGTGGCTTATAAGGTTTGCTCCTGGATAGCTTTATGTTCTTTATTGGAACTCATTTTAAAGACCTGACTTACCAACCCCAACCATGTGTTTTAGAGTTCCGCACAGCTTTTGATGATGCTTTTGTCAAGATTATTCTATTATGTATGTTGTTCTGTTCTTTACGTATATGTTCATGCAGAGATCTTCGTACTTGTTTTAGTCAGACCATGTGGCTTACTTTTTCATGCAAAAAAGCTTCCCCAGTCTTTTGTCTTTAAACTCTTACACTTTCATGAAAAGATAGATCACTTTAGCCTGTTTGCTTTAGCTACTACCTTCTTAAAAGCAACAATGTTATCTTTACAGGGTCTTTCAGATTATATTTTTGTCTTCTCCTTGATGCTTTGCTGGTGAGGGAAACGATGAATTCGAAGAACATATATGGCGAGTGGTGTGGCGACTCTCTTAGGTTCTGAGGTTTGTAGATATACTTCTTCCCATTTCCTTGTCTAATCTTTAACTAATATACTTCATTCAATTCAATCGTTAACGAAGCACATACAAACTTAGTATGGTAAAGTATTTTCCAAATTTTATGGTTTTATCAGTGGTTTTGAGCTATCCTTGATTGGTGCTTTAAACTTTTAAAGAAACTGCCTTGGGAATGTCATATTTTCAAAGTACATTATTCATGAAAAAAGATGACAGAAATCTACCTTTTCCACCTTTATCACATGACTGGTAAAGGTAACTAACTTTATTCAGCTGTGCCTTTTTTGTCCCCCATTTGTCAAAGTGAAAGCTGGACTTTTTATACTTGTTTAAGATTTTATTTACTGAATAATCTCCGTTTGTTTGGTTTATAGTAACTAATCTCGTTTGTTTGGTTTATACTTTGCACTAACTTCGTCTCCTTTTCCTCGTAAATCTCAAATTTCAAAAGCTCTTTTTATATGTTCAAGAAGATATGTTCAAGTTGTCTAGATGTTTGTGCAGATTTGTGAAATTAATAAAGATCTCTACATAAATTATTTAAACCATAATAAACGTCTTTCTCTATTAGTATGTGCCGAAGGTGGACCTCTGAAAGTGAAAACCCCTATAAAAAGCTTTTAGTGAGAAGGCACCACTAACTTGGTAAACTCAACCAAAACCGAGTTGATAAAGCCAAAANGTGTTTAGTGTAATTTTATATATTTTGGATGAACTTCTTTATTTATGTTCTTCTGTGCCTCTGAAAAAGATAGGGACAATTTTGAAGCTCATCAAATGAATAGGTCAGTATTTAGTTGTAATGTTGAAGTGCTACTAAATTTGAATAAATACAAACGTCTTAGGACAAAGAGCAGATCTAAAGGTGGCTTATAAGGTTTGCTCCTGGATAGCTTTATGTTCTTTATTGGAACTCATTTTAAAGACCTGACTTACCAACCCCAACCATGTGTTTTAGAGTTCCGCACAGCTTTTGATGATGCTTTTGTCAAGATTATTCTATTATGTATGTTGTTCTGTTCTTTACGTATATGTTCATGCAGAGATCTTCGTACTTGTTTTAGTCAGACCATGTGGCTTACTTTTTCATGCAAAAAAGCTTCCCCAGTCTTTTGTCTTTAAACTCTTACACTTTCATGAAAAGATAGATCACTTTAGCCTGTTTGCTTTAGCTACTACCTTCTTAAAAGCAACAATGTTATCTTTACAGGGTCTTTCAGATTATATTTTTGTCTTCTCCTTGATGCTTTGCTGGTGAGGGAAACGATGAATTCGAAGAACATATATGGCGAGTGGTGTGGCGACTCTCTTAGGTTCTGAGGTTTGTAGATATACTTCTTCCCATTTCCTTGTCTAATCTTTAACTAATATACTTCATTCAATTCAATCGTTAACGAAGCACATACAAACTTAGTATGGTAAAGTATTTTCCAAATTTTATGGTTTTATCAGTGGTTTTGAGCTATCCTTGATTGGTGCTTTAAACTTTTAAAGAAACTGCCTTGGGAATGTCATATTTTCAAAGTACATTATTCATGAAAAAAGATGACAGAAATCTACCTTTTCCACCTTTATCACATGACTGGTAAAGGTAACTAACTTTATTCAGCTGTGCCTTTTTTGTCCCCCATTTGTCAAAGTGAAAGCTGGACTTTTTATACTTGTTTAAGAATTTATTTACTGAATAATCTCCGTTTGTTTGGTTTATAGTAACTAATCTCGTTTGTTTGGTTTATACTTTGCACTAACTTCGTCTCCTTTTCCTCGTAAATCTCAAATTTCAAAAGCTCTTTTTATATGTTCAAGAAGATATGTTCAAGTTGTCTAGATGTTTGTGCAGATTTGTGAAATTAATAAAGATCCTACATAAATTATTTTAACCATAATAAACGTCTTTCTCTATTAGTATGTGCCGAAGGTGGACCTCTGAAAGTGAAAACCCCTATAAAAAGCTTTTAGTGAGAAGGCACCACTAACTTGGTAAACTCAACCAAAACCGAGTTGATAAAGCCAAAAGTACTAATCTTTTTTCAATTCTAACCATTTTTATAATTATTTTACCGATTACAACAGATGTACGAAGAAAAGATGATGCGTATATACTATTATGAAGAGTGGTAGGTTTATTTACCGTCTCTTATAGAATTTTCTTTTAGGTGTGATACCAAAATATAATGCCTCATTATTTGTTGATCTGCTTTTTGCTTCTTAGTTCATGGGTTTTCTATATGGCGATTTCAGTTCGTTCGGGCTTTGTTAGATTGGGTCTAACAAAACTTAATTTAAACTTACCACTCTTCATTCTCTTCTAATATATAATTGCAGTGAGCTTTATTTAGATTATCAACAATCCTAAATGTACGTTTTTTTTATGGCAGGACGAATCACAGATAGTATATGAATACAGGGTCGGTCGTGGAGACATGCACATACAAAAATGGAAAAGAAATGCAATACTTTCGACATTCCTGGTACCCAAAATCTTCTCAACTCCATAATATATACGTTCCTGCTTATTCGTGAAGGAATTTATCAACAATGACATCGTGAATTCATATTTTCTTTTCATTTGGTAGATTGTCTATGATGGTTTTGAATCCTGCAAGGCTGCAACTGCATTTCCCATTGCTTCGTATAGATTTCGTTGGAAACTTCTGGTTACATGCACCTTTTAAAGTCGTAACTAAGTAAAACTAGATTGATTCTCTTGTCTTTGAAGGAAAATACGCATTAGATACACATTCCTCTATAGTTTTTCTTCTTTTCTGCATTTAGTGAAACTTTACTCGATCATGTTATGATTTCTCTTCATGTTATATATCTTACTAAATGATAGATGCCATTATTGGATCCAAAGTGATATATTTGTAGAGCCCTTGGATAACATATGCTTCCATCGTTAGCATCCATGACTTTCACTGTCTTGAGCTGTAAAACAATTAATGTCCACGACAAAAGAAGCTCAGCCACCTAAACTGACATTTAGTGGTTGATAGCTAACAAAAACAACGCTTAAAACCACACGATTTAGGTCATATAATATTTGACTGACTTTATAAATTAATGGTGACATTCTTGTTCTTTCCCTCTTTTTTTT
>NC_025697.1:4124890-4126026 GCF_000633955.1 Camelina sativa
TGACATTTAGTGGTTGATAGCTAACAAAAACAACGCTTAAAACCACACGATTTAGGTCATATAATATTTGACTGACTTTATAAATTAATGGTGACATTCTTGTTCTTTCCCTCTTTTTTTTGAATTTGTCATGTTCTCGAGGTTTCTTGTGACGATGCTTTTTTCTAGCAGATGTTCCAGCAATGTTGGGCGTAACGGTTGAGAAAAGTATGTGCTAATTTACTATTCTAAATGAAGAGTAAGCAAGAAGGTTTTGAACAGTGATATCTTGTTCCTCTTTCTGGATTGAATAATATATACATGAGTTTTAAAGATTAATGCCTTTTAGACCACTATCATAGAAAACTAATCGTTTGCTATACGTAACAACCATTATAATCTGATTACTACAGATAAAAAATAAATTACCAAATAGATTTCCTGGCCCCATTTCTCTGTATTAAGCCACTGGTGAAGATTATACGTATGCATGCGTGTGTGATATGTTTGTTACACGTGTGTCTCATATTTGTTCTCTTCTTGGATTTAGAGTCACCACTCTCGTCACTAGTTGGAATTTATGATGCTGATGATGGGAAACACGAGCATCTTGATTTCATCTCGCTTTGTAAGTACCAAGAGTACTTCAGTATATATTACTGGCAGATATATAAGTTTAATTTGTTCTTGTAGATGATCCCGGGTCATGATTTTCACATCTTGATATACAATAGGCGAATGCTTAAATATAATTTCATTTGTAGCATAGAAAGTCCGAGCTTTTAGATGCGTTGGTTTGAAACTTAGGAGAAGAAGCAATTCAGTTGTTTAGCTGAAATTTACAATCAAGTTGTTTTTAAAAGAAAAAAAAACATTAGCGGAAAAGAACGGTTTCAGTGACATCATATATATCATAATTAATACTTTTGTAAGAACCTATAGTGCTTTCCTTAATTTTTTTAATATTTTCTTTACCTGCTTCTTCCATTCATGAATGTGGTCCACTCTGCGAGGAACCCTAATTCAACAAATTCAACAAGCAATTCGAATCTCTCTTTTTCTAGTTTTAATTAAACTTTTGTAACAATTTTCTTGTTTTTTTAAACACATTTTTAAATTCGTCGTTTTTAGCCATTCTATAAACCCTAGGATATAAG
>NC_025697.1:4127222-4132328 GCF_000633955.1 Camelina sativa
TCAATTCTAACCATTTTTATAATTATTTTACCGATTACAACAGATGTACGAAGAAAAGATGATGCGTATATACTATTATGAAGAGTGGTAGGTTTATTTACCGTCTCTTATAGAATTTTCTTTTAGGTGTGATACCAAAATATAATGCCTCATTATTTGTTGATCTGCTTTTTGCTTCTTAGTTCATGGGTTTTCTATATGGCGATTTCAGTTCGTTCGGGCTTTGTTAGATTGGGTCTAACAAAACTTAATTTAAACTTACCACTCTTCATTCTCTTCTAATATATAATTGCAGTGAGCTTTATTTAGATTATCAACAATCCTAAATGTACGTTTTTTTTATGGCAGGACGAATCACAGATAGTATATGAATACAGGGTCGGTCGTGGAGACATGCACATACAAAAATGGAAAAGAAATGCAATACTTTCGACATTCCTGGTACCCAAAATCTTCTCAACTCCATAATATATACGTTCCTGCTTATTCGTGAAGGAATTTATCAACAATGACATCGTGAATTCATATTTTCTTTTCATTTGGTAGATTGTCTATGATGGTTTTGAATCCTGCAAGGCTGCAACTGCATTTCCCATTGCTTCGTATAGATTTCGTTGGAAACTTCTGGTTACATGCACCTTTTAAAGTCGTAACTAAGTAAAACTAGATTGATTCTCTTGTCTTTGAAGGAAAATACGCATTAGATACACATTCCTCTATAGTTTTTCTTCTTTTCTGCATTTAGTGAAACTTTACTCGATCATGTTATGATTTCTCTTCATGTTATATATCTTACTAAATGATAGATGCCATTATTGGATCCAAAGTGATATATTTGTAGAGCCCTTGGATAACATATGCTTCCATCGTTAGCATCCATGACTTTCACTGTCTTGAGCTGTAAAACAATTAATGTCCACGACAAAAGAAGCTCAGCCACCTAAACTGACATTTAGTGGTTGATAGCTAACAAAAACAACGCTTAAAACCACACGATTTAGGTCATATAATATTTGACTGACTTTATAAATTAATGGTGACATTCTTGTTCTTTCCCTCTTTTTTTTGAATTTGTCATGTTCTCGAGGTTTCTTGTGACGATGCTTTTTTCTAGCAGATGTTCCAGCAATGTTGGGCGTAACGGTTGAGAAAAGTATGTGCTAATTTACTATTCTAAATGAAGAGTAAGCAAGAAGGTTTTGAACAGTGATATCTTGTTCCTCTTTCTGGATTGAATAATATATACATGAGTTTTAAAGATTAATGCCTTTTAGACCACTATCATAGAAAACTAATCGTTTGCTATACGTAACAACCATTATAATCTGATTACTACAGATAAAAAATAAATTACCAAATAGATTTCCTGGCCCCATTTCTCTGTATTAAGCCACTGGTGAAGATTATACGTATGCATGCGTGTGTGATATGTTTGTTACACGTGTGTCTCATATTTGTTCTCTTCTTGGATTTAGAGTCACCACTCTCGTCACTAGTTGGAATTTATGATGCTGATGATGGGAAACACGAGCATCTTGATTTCATCTCGCTTTGTAAGTACCAAGAGTACTTCAGTATATATTACTGGCAGATATATAAGTTTAATTTGTTCTTGTAGATGATCCCGGGTCATGATTTTCACATCTTGATATACAATAGGCGAATGCTTAAATATAATTTCATTTGTAGCATAGAAAGTCCGAGCTTTTAGATGCGTTGGTTTGAAACTTAGGAGAAGAAGCAATTCAGTTGTTTAGCTGAAATTTACAATCAAGTTGTTTTTAAAAGAAAAAAAAACATTAGCGGAAAAGAACGGTTTCAGTGACATCATATATATCATAATTAATACTTTTGTAAGAACCTATAGTGCTTTCCTTAATTTTTTTAATATTTTCTTTACCTGCTTCTTCCATTCATGAATGTGGTCCACTCTGCGAGGAACCCTAATTCAACAAATTCAACAAGCAATTCGAATCTCTCTTTTTCTAGTTTTAATTAAACTTTTGTAACAATTTTCTTGTTTTTTTAAACACATTTTTAAATTCGTCGTTTTTAGCCATTCTATAAACCCTAGGATATAAGTTTGATTCTTCATGGAATGAATATATATACACCACGCATGAAGATCCGGATTGGGTTATCTAGGCACTGTTCGTTTGTCAAGCCTCATGTGTATATGTTTATACTTGCAGGTAAGGTAAAAATGAGTTGCTATGACAATATTGTGATGCAAATCCATACAAAAGCTGTTCAGGGTATCATATTTCATTTTCACCTACAGTTACTGAATGCACTAAAATATCCTATAGAAACTGACAGATTTGATGTCCTCATTTGGTAAAACATCTTCTTGTTTGATTTTTCTCTAATTCTTAATTAGATTTTGTTTTCTTGATATTAAGTCGTTCGATTTGAATTTTCTGCACGGAACCTGTGATCTTCATTATATAGAAGACACAGAAGAAAAAGACAAGAGCTCAAGATATGCCATTGGGTGCAGTACTAAGGCGGAGGTAGAAAGTCTTATAGGTTTCAAAGATGGTGGAGATATAGATCATTTCCTGCACCCACCTCTCCCCTAACCAGCTCCACCCTAGTGGTCAAAATCTGTCACATCAAGCCTGTCACCATCATCATTAGTAAGTTTTTTCTTCTGATAATACCAAAACTTGCCCCTGTTACTTTGATATCCTTATTTGTCTGTCCAAGTGTCCAATGTCCATTACTATTGCTGTCTGAATTTTCATTGAATGCGCCTTAGGAAACAATTATGGATGGTGTTTTAGAATATGAAAGTGGTTCCTCACCCATTATAACTAGTACTGATGATCTCCTGCACAATTTGTACTACTTTGCTATATGTGGTTAGACTGTTAATCAACTTTATCCGGTGTTACGATTTATATATCCTATATTAAACATTTCGTGCTGATGTCCTTATTGGAATCTTATGCTGTGAAAACAATCTTTTGCTTTGTTAATTGTTACATATTAATATCATATTTACTGTAACTATAACTAGTATGCTTTTCCCTGCTGTTACAAGTTTCTTCATTTGGTATCTTTTCTTCCTAGAAAAGGCAATTTTGGGGATTGACAATCTCTGCAAGTATTACCTAAATTTTGCTATATAAAGACTTTATCATGATGTGTCAACCAAGATATTAAAACGGTCATATATCAAACCCACTTTGCATCTTTTACTTTCATATTCTTGAAACATTCTCATTTTTCAGAGACAAGCTCTTAGGGTTCACTACTTGCATTTGGTATGGAATTGGTTGATCGTAGCTTCAATCGATAAGTAGAAAAATAGAATATAAAATATAGCTACCTATATGAATTAATTAATATGCCATGGAAATGGATGATGCGAGGAAACCTAATTTTGCGTGCCAGAGGAGATGTGTCTTCTTTGGCCTCCCTTTTGTTGCCATGTGTTGTTGGCGCTGACTTATATTTCAAATCCTTTCTCTTTTCATTTGTCATTCCAATGATTAAAATAATACAACCTAACAGTTTAGCCCTCCTGTCAAATTGCCTTTATTGCCCTTCGCCTCCGTCATGATCACCTACTCGGAGAAGATCTTTTATGGATTTCATAAAAAAAGATGATGAAACCCTTCTTGCTTTTAGTATTAGTTGATCTGTGTNCCCATACCCGAAAACATCAGTTCTCTCTGATGACTTCCCTGTGGATAGATATTCTGGTGCAATGTGACCCATTGTTCCTCGAACTTGAGTTGTCACATTAGTCCTTCTAACATCTACTAACTNGTATGAGCAGAAAACCTAGACTAGAGTTTTGGATTTTGATCAAGAGACCAAAGCAATAAATAACTATTTTGTTGTTATTCACCTAGACAAAATGCAGGGTTTGGTGCTAGGGCATATATAGTGATGGCTACTTATGAACTGCTTCCCAATTAAGGACAAATAAAAGATCGAATGGTATGTGTTTGTCCATTGGAGACGGCTGTTCCCGAGATGATACCAATGTTGCTTTAAGACAAGAGGAAGAATTTACATTGAATGATTTTTTCACACTGGTATAGGGAATGCGTATATGAGAGGATAAAAGAAAAAGAAAGAAAAATTATTAGAAATATTATAATTGAAAGGTGAAAGTGACATGGTTGTTTTGGTAGGCGAATAGGAAAGGTGCACGTGGTGAATGGACATGAAGAGAAAAGGGTGCTAGGTTTAATATAAATTGGAAGAAGAAGCAGTTAGTGGTTGTGAAGGAAGGAAGGAGGCAAGCAACCAAATCTCAGAGACAATTATAACAGTATAGATCAGAAGGAAGAAAGAAGAGAGAGAGACCGTTGTTGATTAGATAAAGAAGATCATCTAACATGGGAAGATCTCCTAGCTGTGATGACTCTGGTCTCAAGAAAGGTCCCTGGACTCCTGATGAAGATGAGAAACTTGTCAACTATGTCCAAGAACATGGTCATAGTAGCTGGAGAGCCCTTCCCAAACTCGCTGGTACTGCTTTGTGTTTTTTTTTTTTTTCTTTTTTTCTAAAAAGCGTGATCATGAGACTAAAGCTTCTCATGTGATTCTCTCTTTGCAGGTCTTAACAGATGTGGGAAGAGTTGTAGGCTAAGGTGGACGAACTACTTGAGACCTGACATCAAGCGAGGGAGATTTTCTCCGGACGAGGAACAGACTATCTTGAACCTTCACTCAGTTCTTGGAAACAAGTAATTATTTATGATCTTCTGATTTTTTAAGTCAAAGACTTTGTGTACCAAATGATCTTATACGCTTTTGCTTATGAATGATGATGTTATAAGGTGGTCAACGATTGCAAACCAGTTACCTGGGAGAACAGATAACGAGATCAAGAATTTCTGGAACACTCATTTGAAGAAGAAGCTGATTCACATGGGTATAGACCCAATGACTCATCGTCCAAGAACCGATATCTTCACCGGCTTATCTCAGCTGATGTCTCTGTCCTCTAACCTCAGAGGCTATGTTGATCTGCAGCAACAGTTTCCAATTGATCAAGATCACCACACTATACTGAAACTCCAGACCGAGATGGCCAAACTCCAATTGTTCCAATACCTTCTTCAACCATCATCTTTCATGAATAGC
>NC_025697.1:4132388-4136995 GCF_000633955.1 Camelina sativa
AGAAAACCTACCCGTGTCCCCAGTCTGGCTCTCGGATCCCTCCATCTTAACTCAGAGTTTGTTACCTTCTCTTGTTCCTTCTTCTGTTGTGACTGATGATCTGATTAGAAACCAGTACGGTGTTGAAGATGTCAATAGCAATATCACTTCTTCAAGCGGCCAAGAATCAGCAGCTTCAGCTTCAGCTGCATGGCCTGATCATCTATTGGATGATTCTATATTTTCCGACATTCCTTAGCCCTTCTTTTGGTCTTTTTCAGGTATGTTTTGGAGGCACTCAAATCGAATTTACTCTTGGAACTGTGCTTGTTGGAGAATTTTATTCATTTGCATATCTATATATATTATAGAGACATCATATATGTATGTGCTCATGTTGTAGAATGTACAGTACAGTACATATTTCATAACTCATATGCATGTTATTGTCAATGTTCTTTATAGCATATATATGTCTGTACCCTTCACCGAGTTTATATATATAAAGATTTTTGTGAAGTGGAGATCACTTGTAGTATTAGTTTGTATATGTATAATTAGGGTTTTTGACGATAATATGGATCTTTTGTTTTACCTTCCTGGTGATAATATTCGGATCATTCATCAATATAGATATGATCATAATAACTAATAGACTATTATCAACAACAATAACAACAACAACAACAACAAAAAGACAACTAATAGACAAACTGTTATTATGTTAATGAAACACACACAAAAATCAAAGAGCAGTTTGTGTGTGTCTTTACTTTTTTGCTAAAGTAATTGAAGTAAGCAGAAAATTAAACAAATTAAAGTTAGTAAGTAGTATAAGTAGAGTTTAAATATGTTACATATGAAGACCATACATTTTAGAGCGAGTTGTTTCATTATCATTCATGGAGTTTGAAGGTTGATTGATTTGATTGCCAAAGATCAATTAATGGAAGAAGTGAAGAAAGCACATGTGATCGGCTGGCTAACTATTATATAAAAATGACAAGTAGACATTATATTATATAGTAATTAAAAGATGAAAGTATGTGATGTCAGATAAAGTGATCTCTCATTAGGTTTCAAAATCAAATCATTCTCTGAATCATGTTTTTTTAATTATCTTTGTTAAAAGTTAAATTGACTCTTAAAATTGAGGCTTGGCTTCTTGGGCAAAAGATCTTGTGCTATTAGCGTATTGCCGTATTCTACTCTCATCCGTATCCGAGTAGATCATGTTTGGATTTTTTTTGTCAATGAATAATATATGTTATTAACTGGTTATTCATATTCAATGTAATATTCTTGGACATTTTCTATTATCTAACTCAATTTAGGAATGACTAAAACATGTTTTTTTTTTACTCTATGTTATGTATATAACTCAATTTGTTAGAAACTAAAATAACAAATTGTTTTTATACACAAATATAAGCTTTTATGTTAGAATACAAATATGTATATATTTTGTGTGAATAAATATATTTTAAAAATTTATAAATAAGAGTTGGCAACATAAACAAAATTGGGACAACTTAGGACAGATAAATAGGCCCAAAAGATCCATTAATGGGCCCATATAAAAGACAACTATGTAATAAGGCCTGACAATATAAGACGACCAAAAAAGTATTCTTGCGGTCAACGAAAAAGTCAACAAAAACATCAAAAGTTCTTCTTCATTCACAGGAGGATTTTATTCAAGTACAAAGATACATCGTGAAACAACAAAACAAGATTTATACACTTGATCTTACTCTTACTTCACTGAAGAACAAAAGAAAAAAATTGTGAAGTTGGCAACTTTACAAGTAAAATCAAGATTTTGAGGTTTGGTCATCTTGGTCATCTTCCACCTGATAACTCAATGGCATCTTGGTTATGCATAGAGTCTTCACCCCAATCAAATCTCCTCTGCAACCGTTCGAACTCATGACGTCTCGTGACTTCCACGTTTTGCCACTCTTCCCATCTCTCCGCTAGCCCTTCTCCTTCTAACATCCTTACAACTTCCGACATCACTGGTCGGTCTTCAGGTGAACCTTGTGTACAAAGCAAAGCCACTTGTATCATCATCTCTACTTCTTCTTTTATATACTCCCCATCCAAATTCTTATCTACAATTGCTCCCAATCTCTTCTCTCTTTCCAGTTTCTTCACCTGTCCAATACAAAAAACACCAAAAAGATTATGGTATATAAAGCTTGAGAGAAGCTATTTCGATGTGGGATTACTCGATCATACATACGTGGTCAAGTAACAAGACATCATCTTCTTCCTCCAAACGCGAAAAGTCAATTGCGCGTTGTCCTGTAACGAGCTCAAGAAGCATAATCCCATACCCGAAAACATCAGTTCTCTCTGATGACTTCCCTGTGGATAGATATTCTGGTGCAATGTGACCCATTGTTCCTCGAACTTGAGTTGTCACATTAGTCCTTCTAACATCTACTAACTTGGCTAAACCAAAATCACCAACCACTGCTTCAAAATCTTCATCTAGTAACACGTTTGCTGCTTTCACATCACGATGTATGATCTTCGGATTGCAATGCTCGTGAAGATACTCAAAACCACGCGCTGCTCCTAAGGCAATCCGTTTCCTCGTCTCCCAATCTAAAACCGGGTCGCCAGCTTTAAGCTCTCTGAGACGATGTGCAAGACTTAGATTCTGCATGAAGGGATAAACCAAAAGACGTTCTGTTTGAGTGGTGCAGAAACCGATAAGACGCAGTAGATTCCTATGAACAGCTACACTTATCATCTCCACTTCTCTCTGGAATGCAGCATCTCCACCAGGACTTTCAAAATCCGTTAACCTCTTCACAGCAACTTTGGTGTTATCCGGAAGCACTCCTTTGTAAACTTTCCCAAACCCTCCTTGTCCGAGCACATTCTTTTCGCTGAAGTTATCTGTTGCCAATTGGAGCTCTCTCCATGCAAATCTTTTTAACTGCCCAAATGCAATTCTCCTGTCCACTTCACCTGAAACAATAGTAAAGTTTGAAGATTATAAACTCTTTCTTCCACAAATGTGCATATCAATGCATAAGAAAGGTTTCCCTGTACTTATATTACAGACCTGCAACATCCACAAACACATCACGTCTATATCCTTTATGCCTATCCTTGCAGAACAGAAACAACAAGATTCCAAAGAGAATAACTGTAACTCCGGCAACAACTCCAGCAATAATGCCAGTTTTTGGCTTGCTTGAACCACCTATCACCATAGATTAAATGTTTCAAGCAGATTTAGAATTCTCACACACTTTTGAATCAGTTGAAAACTAAGAAAATGCGGTAAGTAATGTAGTTACCTGAATGGGCAACCTCAGATACACAAGGGTGAGGTTGACGACCACCACAATTCAAGTTGTTTGACGTGAAACTATAGGCGATTAGAACCAGATCAGATTACAGCTAAAGAAATGAAAATTTCAGATTTAACCTAAAGTAGTCAAACATACTTGTATTTTGGGATCTCAAATAGACGTTGAGGAATCTGGCCAGTGAGACTATTGGAATCAAGCAGCCTACAAACGTAGTTTCAAACAATGAAATTAAGACAAAAATACTTCCAACAAAAGATGATAAGCATATACAAGGAGTACAGTAACTTACAGATTTAACAGGTTTGGAAGACCCGTGAGTGACTCCGGAATAGTCCCATTAAGTTTGTTTCTACTCAAGGTCCTGTTTAACCCATACACGGTGAACAAAAACATGAGTGATCTTTATCTATGTATGTTTTAAAACATGTCCAAGATTTAACAGCGTTAGGAGACAGAACTACTTACAAGAACTGAAGTTTCTTGAGATTACCAATAGAGGACGGTATACGACCAGTTAGCTGATTGTCCTCCAAATCCAAACTGGTCAAGCTAGTCAGATTTCCAAATTCTTCTGGTATTTCACCCGTAATCCCATTTCCCTTTAAGGTACTATATACAGAAACAACGACGAAATGCTCATAACAAAACAAGTTCTATTTCTTCTAGGAGATATCATACAAAACGAGAGGTTAAATCTAGGAAACTCACAGAGTCTTGAGATTTTCTAGAACTCCTAATCTTGAAGACAAGGTCCCCGAGAAATTCATGTCTGACAACGTACTGCAAATCACAAATGCCATGAATATAAATCATCTCCCACACTCATTTGGAAAACAACATATACTAATACTAGAGTCATTTTAAACTTACAGAGAAGTGACCAAGTTTTTGTCATCACAAATAACTTGGGACCAAGTGCAAGGATTAACTTGATTCTGGTTCCAGTCAATTAGCTGATTTGGCAATGCACGTAATGAAATCCTCAAGGCAAACAGTGCATCCCCTGAAACAGAAAAGCAAAGAATCAGCGAGTTAAGTCTCATCAATGTTTAGAGGAACCTGACAAGCTCAGAAATCTACACAAGAAAAGCTAAGAAGTGAGAGAAGAGAGCCATTAACATAGCATCACCTTGAGCATCTGGAGACACAAATGAGCATAAGCAGGCAAAAACCAACAGAGTAAAAGCCAAAGCCATCTTATGCAAGCTGAACATCTCATCTCATCTCATCTCATTAAATTGAGCTGGTTCCATCTACAAGACACATTTAATAACATTAGACCCAAAAAAAAAAAAA
>NC_025697.1:4141343-4162030 GCF_000633955.1 Camelina sativa
AAAAAAAAAAAAAAAGTGTTTCCGGTAATCAAATTAGGTATAAGGATAAAAGTCCACTATTTTGAAAAGGTTGAGACTTTACATAGAAAAAAAGAGTCAAACGGATTCTTGCTTACAAACACGAACATGCTCTCAATTCCCCCAGAACATGATCAGTGACCAATCTAGTGAAGAGAACCTCGTACCCAAAGAAGTAAATCCCAAAAAAAAAAAAGGAAACAATTCTGGCTGCTGGAAAGATTCAGTCCGCGGGAATAGAAACACCAAAGAGAGAACAAAACAGAGAAAAGAAAAAGAAGAAGAGAAAGTGAAAAGCTTGTCTCTTCGATTTTATTCTTCTGTAGACTTTTGTTTGCGTTTGGCAAATCGCAATTATGAATTATCACTCTCGCTAATGGCCTTTGTTGTGTGGAAAGAAAAAAATCCCATGTTTGGTCCACGGAACTGCTTTTTTCTGCGTGCAACTTGTAATTATAAATTAGTTTAATTGACTTTGATAATGATGTTTCGAGTGTCATTATTTAAAACTATTTGCTAATTAATTACGACATTTTTTGTTACGCAGAATTATTTAGCTAATGTGAATAAACACCACTCACCAACACCAAGCCTAATAATAAGAGGCAACGACCAACGTCAAGTCTTCTCTTTTAATATTTTTGTCTTAATTGTGTTGTGTTTGCGAGAGATATAGTAAGGGAATGGTCTTTTCATAATGGATGCTGGTTTATTAGATATATTTTGATGAAAATTATATATAATTGATGACAGTAATAAAATATTATCTTATAAAAAAAATAGTATTAAGGAAAAAAATTAAATTTCAGATACATAATTTTTTTAAAATATAAAAATCAGTTGTGTTATAAAATCAAATCTGATAAAAAAAATCATGAATTTAACTCGATGTTGAGGCGAAGCGAATCAAACTGATGATCTTACATATTCTAAACCATTTCTTTGACCACCAAAAAAACGAAAAAAAATTATCATCATGAATTTAACTCGTTTTCATATTTAATTGATCGCTACCACCTATATTTTTGATCAATGTGTGATAGTGATGTTCCGAATCCTCATCACTGTGTTTTTTTATTAAATTTTTTTTTATTCTTCATATTCTTTCTTTTCATTTTCATTGTCAAATTTTGTAGTAATTGTCATCGTTACTTTTACCGTCTGGTTCTTCATTATACTCTTTTTCTTCTTTTTCCTCGTCAACTTCTTCACATTCTTCCAATGAAAAATATTTTTTTTAGACTACCACACAACTTGTTAACTCATCAAACTCCAATAACAAAATCATTTCTTTTCTCATAAGAATAAAAAATAAGATAAAAAAATTAATGAAAGAATATCAACTCATCTATAAAATCATACATAAAAATATATTTTACAGCTCATAATAAATAAAAACACAAACGTAGATAAATAAGATAATTTTATGTATTACATGAATATTTATAATATTTTAAACTTTTAAAAGGTTTCGAAATATAAAATTTGAACCTTTTAAAAAGTTTCAATATTTATAATATTTTAAACTTTTAAAATTTAAAAAATATAATATTTAAAAACTTTTAAAAAGCTAAGAAAATATTATAATATATTTTTTTGAAACTTTTTAAAGTTTTAATTTGATCGGATCAAACCGAATAAAACTTTTAAACTTGGACGCTTGATAAATCAAGCTTTCCTGCTCATTCGTTGTTGGAAGCATATTAATCTTATTTATACTGGTTCTGAACCATTGTCTAAAAATTTTCTAGTCGATGTGGGATATTGTACATAGTTCTTTTATTTCCATAAATTTTAAATTTTTCCTTTTTCTAAAAATTCTGGAAATTTAAAAAATGTTAATGAATGACATGTCAAATCCTGATAGGTTGTTTAAAATAATTCTCAATATATAAAATTCAATAAATTTTTAAAAATGTTAATTAGTGAAGTGTCTAAAGAATAATCTTTATTGGTAGTTTTAAAGCTTAGGTGGACGCCTTAAAAAGCTTATAGCTCCTAATTTTTATTAGTGTAGATGATTGTATCTTCGTGGACTAACGAAAAAAGGTCATCGAATCATTAAAAGAAAAATAAGGGAAAGCTCATTGAATTAATAAAGCACTACAATGAGGAAACAAAATTAAAAGACTCACTAGTCACTTTGTTAGACGGTCCATGGGCTGGTTACAGTCTTGGTTAGGCTCAAAGGTGGAACCATGACGCAAAACGCAGCCGCGGTGGTTTTAAGAGACTAGTTTATGTAGCACGCCAGAATAAGCATTCAACGATGATTTATCTCTGACCACAACAACATAATCACCGATACCGACAGGCGACGACAGCCAAATTTTACATGTGTTAGTCCATTGTTAGAATGGAGCAGTATTTTATTCATATGCAATATATTTAGAATGTTCTAAAACATTATGTATTTTAGTTGTATAAAATTACCTTATTTAAAAGTCCGTAGGTTGTGATCAAATCTATTAAACACGTACAACTGACGATATATATAGTCGAACCGAGTGAAACTCGAAGTATGAACAAATACGACCTCTTTCTATTTCAATGATCGAGCTCGACATGTGTCTTTGTCACAATGTACATAATACGTAACTTGATAAAAGGACTCGACATATATCATTGTCATAACATACGTAACGCATATGAACTTTATCCACCAATATATAATAACGTCATATAAATAATTCTCAAATAAATCAAGCAAGAACCCAAAACCACAACACACCAAAAAAACCGTCGATCGAGACTTATGGAGAGAAAGCATCACTTCGTGTTAGTTCACAACGCTTTTCACGGAGCATGGATCTGGTACAAGGTCAAGCCTCTCCTTGAGTCCGCCGGCCACCGTGTCACTGCTGTCGAACTCTCCGCCTCCGGGATCGACCCACGACCAATCCAGGCTGTTGACAACTTCGACGAATACTCCAAACCGTTGATCGAAACCCTCAAATCTCTTCCAGAGAACGAAGGGGTGATTCTGGTTGGATCCAGCTTCGGAGGCATCAGCATTGCTCTAGCCGCCGACATATTTCCTGCGAAAATTAAGGTTCTAGTGTTCCTCAACGCCTTCTTGCCCGACACAACCCACTTGCCCTCTCACGTTCTTGATAAGGTTTACAATAAAATAACAAATAATATATTTTGTGATACTAGTACTTTTTATAATTCTACCTAGCTACTAATTCAATACCATGCAAATTATTTTTCCATTTAATTGATTATAACAAAGTATATGGAGCTGCCTGGAGGTTTGGAAGATTGTGAGTTTTCTTCTCATCAAACAAGGAATGGGACAATGGGTTTAATGAAGATGGGACCAAAATTCATGAAGACTCGTCTTTACCAAAACTGTCCTATTGAGGTACGATTCCGACTAATTTCAAAACTTTTACGCCAAAACAACAAAATCTATATTCAAACTCAAATTTGGTCCCAGATCTAGCTAGAGATACTATGTGCTAAGAGTTGAAAATATAAGTTATTCTAGTGAGATGATTTATTTAATTAATGGTTAATGTAAAGGATTACGAACTGGCAAAAATGTTGCATAGACAAGGATTATTTTTCCAAGAGGATCTATCAAAGCAAGAAAAGTTTAGCGTGGAAGGTTACGGTTCGGTACAACGAGTTTACGTAATGAGTAGTGAAGACAAAGCCATTCCTTGCGATTTCATTCGTTGGATGTTTGATAATTTCAACGTCTCCAAAGTCTACGAGATCGACGGAGGAGATCACATGCTGATGCTCTCCAAACCTCAACAACTCTTAAACACTCTCTCTGCTGCTATTGCCGCCGATTAAATGTAATAATACTATAAACTAAAAAGTCCGATTAAAAAACTCACTGTTGGTTACATTAATAAAAAAAAAAAATTAAATAAAACAAACCACTTCAAGTTTAAAATTACTACGAAGATTAAAATTGGTATTTTTGTTTCATTATTAACAGATACACATAGTTGTTTTTTTTTTTTTTTTGGCTCAACATCAACTCTTCATATACCAATACTTAGTTTACACAATCTTGGTCACAATGTTTTTGATACACATAGTTGTTTTGTTAATTGATAAGTACATAATTATTTTTGATACACATAAGTACAAAGAAGCAAACTTAAAAAAAAAGAAGTAATGTAAATAATTGTACGAAGTTAAGCTTTACTCAGATAAAGGGTCTAGAGAGGATTCACGAGAAGGAGCCTCAAACAGTGACGTGTAGGGCAGTGAAGCAGGTGAGACAAAATTGATTAATCAATTTTGACAGTGTATTGTTCCATTCAAATCAAATCTAAATTCAGTACTTTCCAAAATTAATTTAAATGAAATTGTGAAGTAATTTAGTAATAAATAATTACAAGCCTAAATGGTTCTGTTCTGTCAGTAATAATAGTTTTAAAAAGCTGTAAAAAAGCTGATGAAATCAATTGTGAACATGCAAACGTTAAGGAATCAAAAGAAAGATTAAATCAATGTTGAAAGAAATGAATGACGCAAGGTAAGTAGTTTACACAGGCTAGTAGTAATATTTGTCTCTCCAAAAAAATTCAAAATAATCATGGAACTTCTGATTATTTACAAATTGAGCCGTACATTTACAAAGAATCCAAAGAACACACACACCTCTGCTCCCAAAAATCCAAAATCAATTATAGAAACTTCTTTTTTAGAAAGAACAAAAAGAGAAAGTGAACAGAGTAGGGGTGGGGGAGATCACAAACCAGATAGATGAATTTTTAAGGATTATAAAAGTGGCCATTGCAATGACATTTCCATCCCATTGGTTTGTAATTAGAGTACTGATCAAGAACGGTGGTTAGAGACGAAGGAGGAGGTCGTACGAATCCACCGGAAAACGGGTTAACTCGAGTGAACCGGGATCGAGTAGGGAGAGTGGGAACTTGAACAGCCATGCAAGGATGGCAGTTGTTGCATCTGTTGTGGCAGCTTGGTGGTGTAGATCCTAATCTTGCTTTATCTTCAATCAAAGCTACCTGAAAATATATCAAAAAAGCAAAAAAAAAAACGCTTTTAGATCAAATCAAATGAGAAAGATTGTTTGATTTGGGGAATTGAGATGAGAGAAAGATGAGTTTGATTACTTGAGGAGAATCCGGCGGTTGGACAGGTTGAAGAAAGGATGAGACTTGTAGAGTGATGAGAAGAACAAAGAGAAGGAGAATAAGAAGAGAGGAAGTTTTGAAAATAGCAAACATTTTTTTTATTTGAATTCAAGAATTACCATACAGGAGGAAACTTCATGTGGGTCTATTGAAATTTCAAGACTTTGTTTTTGTTTTTAAAGCAAAAGCAGAGAGAGAAGGTAGAGAGAGATGAAGTAGAAGGGAAGAGTTTGGGATCAGAAGTGAAATGAGTGAGTTAAGGGGAGAGAGAGAGAGAGAGAGAGAGAGATAAGGGGAGAGAAGGAGGAGGGTAGAATAGTAATAGGAAAAGGAGAGTGAAAGGAACAAGACAGAGTGGGAGAGACAGAATAGGAGGATACATATCAGAGAGGAGAGGACTCAGAAAGAGTAGCCTTCTTTCTATGTGTCACTTCAAATCTTTCTTCTCATTTCTCTCTTTTCTTTTCATTTATTCTTTTTTTTTTCTCATTTATTTTTGTTTTTGGATACCTCTTTGCATTGTTCATTATAGTTTTCTGACCAGTTCTTTTTTAGATCTTTGTATCGATACAAAAAAAAAAACATGCACTATTTTGTATGTTGGATTTTGTTAATGTTGGTTATATAAGAACTAAGAAACATTATCGCCTTGCAACATGCCAACATGCTTGATAATACCAAAGATGTTTGGACTTATATGCTTCTTTTTTGGTATACACTTAAATGCTTCGAGATTCCAAACCTCAGTTACTAAAGCTAGCTTTCCCAATAATCCAAGGGTATATTGAAACAATGATTTTGGAATATTTGATGGAATTTAAAAAATTTGAAATTTTGATAGATTTTAGGGGAGTTGATAAAATTTATGGTAAAAAATTTTCAAATCCCACCTAAAACCATGAGATTTGTATTTCTGTATTTTTAACTAAACAAATCCTCCAAAATCTTCCAGAATCTCTAAAACTTATTAAAATCCAAATCCACAAACTGTTTTGAATAACAGTGGATTTCAAAGTAGATTTTTAAATCATCAGTTGAATAACATTAGATTTCATGAAACTTTTTAAAATTCATGATTGAATAACATAGGATTTGTAACTTTTATATAAATCACTTAAAATGTCAAGTTGAATATACCGTTACCACAAACGTTTTAGTGGAATGTTCAATGGTTATAAAAAAAGAGAGTTGAATGACATATTTATTGACAGGTAAGTATCTAGTTTACTGACACATCAAATTGGGGTTTCCTTTTAAACATGAGAAAATAGTAAACGAATAGGGAAAATGGGTTTCCTTTTATCATCAGAAAATAGTAAAACGAATAGGGAAATTACTGAGTAGTAATAGTAGCAAACATTACAAGTTTGACTGAAGTTTGATTATTGAACAAAATGAAAAAAAGAGGTAAAGATTTTACCAAGAGCAATAAATGAAGAAGAAGAAGTAGAAGGATGCCACATTTTGACTGCATTCAATTAAATAAGTTGAACAAATCTTACTATGTAATTAAATGTGAGAGAGCATCTGTGCCCTTTCTTGGAGTATTATATAATCCATGTCTCTTTCTCCTGCTGTTTTCCAACAATTTTTTTTCGCAGTATCGTTTTCTCCTTCTTTTAATACATTTTACTTTTCGTATATCTAGTACTTTATGTGACATTTTTATCATTTTTAGAAAATATTAGTTCTTCTGAAAGTAATGATTCTTTTATACTTATTTTTTTGGTTTGAATAAAAAAGTACAGTACAAGTAACCACTAGAATGATTACTTTTTTTTTTTACAAATTAGCTGAGTGTTTTGAATAGACACGATAATTGAAAGGAGTAGTACAATTTTGGAATGGTCCATGGACCATTAGATGAATCATTAAACACTGGAAAATTTCCATCATCGACTTTTTGGTATTACCTCTTGAAAATATGGAAGTGTAATAAACGAGTAAATTTAAACAAGTGAAAAAAAAATTAAAAAGAAACCACAAAAAGCTTATTTTATCAGAGAAAAACAGAGAATATTTTTAAACCCGTGAAATTTGGACATATCCTTTTTTTTTTGTAAGAAGAATTAAAATATCAGTCAAATCAATATATATAAAGTTGAAACAAGAGACTGGAAAATAAACAATACACGAAAGGAAGGCTGTGAAACTAACGTTCCGTGGAACCGCGTGATTCGATCAGTTACTATCCTTTTCCACGTTACCTGATTTGTCGCATTTCATTTATTTTTCTTATAACATTATTATTCCAGAAAATAAAATGAAGTTAAAAAAAAAAAAAAAATCCTCAGAAAGAGAAGACTTTCACAGTAAGACAACGAGACCGCCGTAGAAATACAAAAAAAAAAACAAAAAAACTGAAAATGTTTTTATGACATGATCCTATAATAAAAGAGTCAAGGGCTTTTGTCTCCGGTTGCCAAAAAAAAAAAAAAAAAAATTTTTTNGTTTTGTCTCCTTTTGATACTTTCGGTCACAACTCGTCTACCCTATTTGTACTTTAGACGGTTCAGATGTAGTCAGAAAGATCCTACGGCCTAATAATGTTTTCGTCACTTATTCCTTGTCTCGGTCAAGGATACAATTAAAAAATTCCCCGGTTTACTCCGGTGTACAACCTTAACTTAAATCCCGGTTTTATTACAACTGTCTTCTTCTTTTTTTGGGTTTTACCGATGAGCAGCAGCTCGGTATGCTTCTTCGTCGGAGATAACCACCGGTATGTTCCATGTTCCCAGCGAATGACCAGATGTTTTCCCACCTGATCAAAACTCCTTTTTCATTCAAAGTCTAAACAAGACCATAACAACGAGTTTGAAAAGATATTGTAACTAACTTTTGGTACCTTCTTTAGTAGCTTCTTCACATCTTCTTTGGTACTTTGAAGACAAATGTGGATCCAAGGATTTCATTATCTCTTCATACTTCTCTTCAGCTTCTGATATCCGCTTCGCCTGTAAGAACAAACCAATGAGCTTTTGATAAAGTTTTCAGACGGAAACGTTTGATTGATTGCAGTAATTAACGTTTCTTTTTACCAGTTCAGTGGGGGCATTCGATGAGCCGAACATTCCCACAAACATACGTAATACATTGAAATTGTTCTCAAGCACATCGTCCTACAAGAAAACCAGATCGAGTCTGATCAGTAGAGATCGTGATGACGTTACGGAGTTCTTACAAGATTTCGTAACCTCGTAATCGAACCTGCAAAAGTGAAGTTGAAAACCACTCAGATTCTGAAAGATTTCAAGCTTTGTGTTTGTGGTAAATGGAGAGGTTATAAAAGAAGCATACAGATCATCTGCTACTTCCACCAGGAATTCTGAAATTGACAAGAAGTCCATATGCAACTCATTCAGCTTTTCCAAACAAAGAAGAGAAGACATATGTTATATACAATTCCAATCTACGTATATGCATCAGATACTGGAAGTGGATTACATATGACTTCACATCAAGAAGAGACTTAGGCACATAAATGTACTACCTCTTCTCCTCTCAGCTTATATAGCAGAAGATTCAACACCCGGTAATCAAAAGACTTCAAATGAATTGCTCTCATCACATCTTCTAGACAAATCTATAAATAAACAGATGAAACCATGAGCAAATGTATTGCTAAAAACAAACATCATATTGTTTGACAACAATATAAACTGAAGCAGACACCTTGTCTTTGTTTGAAAGAGCATGACAAAGCCTTCTTTCTAACGCCCAATACTCTTCACCTGACTTAAACTCTTGATGTATTCTAATTCATGCAACAAATTAACAACGATTAGTGTCTATGTTTGTCCCTTTCCTAATAAAACAGTAAGAAGAAAAGGATAAGTTAGAGCAAGGAAATACCTTTGTGTCAAAAGACCCTCACGTTCAAGCAGATCTTCAAGAGGCTTCAGTGGATCAGCTTCAAACAAAACTCGTGATTCAGCATTCCATCCATCAATTGAAGCTGATTCACTCACTATCTTCTCATTAAGAGCATCAATCTGCAGAAACAAAGATCTGAATTTCTTAGATTCAGATTACATTGTCATTGTTGCAGTTGCACGTTAACTTAACAAAGGAAACAACAAAAGTGAACAAATTATTTACCTGATATATGTAACTCTCTGTGAATGAAAGCACGGGTAAATATCTGAATATTGACTGTGGTTCATTAATATCCAACCGATGGAACATGAAATAAGACCTGGACTGCAACAGGATATAAGACAACAAATTCAGAAATCATGAGACAACACTTGCATAATTCACAAAACAAGTTCATTCTTCCTTGATTTTCCTAATTCGTATGTCTACACAACCCGATCCTGTTATCCACGGTTAGCTAATTCAACCAGCCAAGACAGAGAGAAGTAATGCACTTGTGTAAGAAGAAAAAACTTACGAAATCCTCAAGTGTAGAGTTTGCTCGTTTCATTGCATCTAGCCCAACCATTGCCACACATCTTGGTGTTTCTGTGATGTGCAAGGATGAACATTGTCCATGACACTCCTCTTCACATAACTCTTTTGGAACTCTGCTGCATCGAAATTTGAACAATTACCCAAAGGTTCACATTAAGAATACCATATTGGAGCGATTTGACATGTGTTTGGGACATCATTATCTCAACTAAAACAAAAGATAGTAACTAGAAAAGGGGGATTAAGTACTAGAACCTGAGCTTGTTTTGACTGGTTTAGCTTCATGGTCTAGCTCAAGCGACTTGGATATCTCTTCTAAGAAAGGTACTGAGATCTACACGTAATGAAAGCAGCACACTTAGTGATAATCTTAGGGTTCATGGAAAAAAAATTGTAACTTTACTTACTTTAGGTAGGAATCCAGAGACTAGAGCCAGTTTCGAATCTATATCGAGTTCGTCGCATGGTTGTACCTTGAAAGAAGAATGAAAACATTAAAGATTCTTTTCACGGAGGAGAATCTCAGAGTGTAAAAACTCGAAAAGACTTGGACTTTTTATATCGTTTACCAGGAAAAGGACGAGATTGGAGAGGAAGCGAGAAGAAGAAGAAGCTGAATCGGAAGAAGAAGAAAGCAAACCGCGAGAAGTAATGGCTGATACAACACTCTGAGACTTCTCCAGTCGCCTTAGCTCTTCCATCAAAAAAATTAGACTTTTACAAAATCGATTCGGACTTTAATTATTTATATTCGTCTCGTGCAAATCCTTGTTTTGTCTATAACAATTCAACTTTCAATTTCAAATTAAAATTAAAAATCTTTTTTTTTTTTTTTTTGTCCCGGTTCCTAGTTGGAATGGGAGTAACATAAAGCAAATCATATATATATAGATTAACACCTCTCCTCAATTCATTAATCATTCAAGATTTCAGACGGAGACAGAGAAGTATGGAAGAGTTGTTGCTACCACACGATGTGATAGAGCATCATATTATGAAGAGGCTCCGATGTTAAAACCCTCAAGTCTGTATCGAAGCAATGGAGATCTACAACCCCCTCTTTCCAAGAAAGACACCATCGTGGCCAACCAAGAGATCCACTTGTGCTTTTGGTGTCCTTATATGATCCTTCTGCTCACCAGCCAGATCCAAGCTTTGAAGCTATGAGAACGTTGGTGGTGCGCTCATCACTTTCTGTTCAGATCCCTACTCCTTGGGAGGACAAGTCATTCGACGTTTGCAGTACTAGTTGTGATGGTCTGATCTGCCTCTACGATTTCTTTAGACTACCCAGTATCGTCGTCAATCCCACCACTCGCTGGCATCCAACTATCCTCAGATGCAACTATCAACTAGTCGCTGCCGAGAACAGAGAGAGACGAGTGGTTTGAAGTCCCATACCCTTCTCCTGGATTTGGTAAAGACAAACTCAGTGGCACATACAAGCATGTTTGGTTGTATAACTCCTCTGAGTTAGGCCTTAACGACCAGGCTACTACTTGTGAAGTTTTTGATTTCGGCGCCACAAACGCGTGGAGGTACCTTGTCCCTTCGTCCCCTCATCTGATTTTTCACACCCAAGCTCCTGTTTACGTAGATGGGTCTCTTCATTGGTTCACTGCCTTCTCGCAAGAGGGCTAAACTATGCATCACATTGTTTGACAACAATATAAACTGAAGCAGACACCTTGTCTTTGTTTGAAAGAGCATGACAAATCTTTCTTTCTAACGCCCAATACTCTTCACCTGACTTAAACTCTTGTTGTATTCTAATTCATGCAACAAATTAACAACGATTAGTGTCTATGTTTGTCCCTTTCCTAATAAAACAGTAAGAAGAGAAGGAGAAATTATAGCAAGGAAATACCTTTGTGTCAAAAGACCCTCACGTTCAAGCAGATCTTCAAGAGGCTTCAGTGGATCAGCTTCAAACAAAACTCGTGATTCAACATTCCCTCCATCAATTGAAGCTATCATCTTCTCATTAAGAACATCAATCTGCAGAAACAAATATCTGAATTTCTTAGATTCAGCTTACATTGTCATTGTTGCAGTTGCACGTTAACTTAACAAAGAAAACAACAGAAGTGAACAAATTATTTACCTGATATATGTAACTCTCTGTGAATGAAAGCACGAGTAAATATCTGAATATTGACTGTGGTTCGTTAATATCCAACCGATGGAACAAGGAATAAGACCTGAACTGCAACAGGATATGTGACAGTTACTAACACAACAAAATTCAGAAATCATGAGACAGAATGCATGATTCACGAAACAAGTTCATTCTTCCTAATTTATACACAACTCAACCAGTCAAGACAGAGAATAGCAATGCATTTGTGTAAGAAGAAAAAACTTACGAAATCCTCAAGTGTAGAGTTTGCTCTTTTCATTGCATCTAGCCCGACCATTGCCACGACATCTTGGTGTTTCTGTGATGTGTAAGGATCAACAATGTCCATGACACTCCTCTTCACATAACTCTTTTGGAACTCTGCTGCATCGAAATTTGAAGAATTACCCCCAAAGGTTCACATTAAGAATACCATATTATTACAGCGATTTGACATGTGTTTGGGACATCAATATCTCAACTAAAACGAAAGATAAATAACTACAAAAAGGGGGATTAAGTACTAAAACCTGAGCTTGTTTTGACTGGTTTAGCTTCATCAAGTGACTTGGATAGGAAAGGTCCTGAGATCTACACGTTAGGAAAGGAAAGAGGTGATATAATCTTAGGGTTCATTGAAAAGGGCAAGAAAAAAACTTAACTTTAGGTAGGAATAGTTTCAATTGATCAAAAAGGAAATACTCAGATTTGTCAAGTTTCTTTCTTAACACAATAATAGCAACTAGAGAACGTGACCAATCAAGTCAGCAAAATATAAAACAATAACAAAGTCGAAGCAATCAATGGAAACTTTTATGCAGCTGATACAAATTAGTATTGGACGAAGAAAGGTCAAGCAAGATTATTAACCTGCGTTTTGTTGGTAGCCTCCGAGGAAGAATGTGAATCGAAGATTTGATTCTCCGGGCATGATTTAGCAAGAACACGAACTCGGTTCCGGTTTGGTGCAGCTGGAGAAGGCGTATGGAGACGCATCGAAGGGAGTGCGAAGAAGAGATGAGATGATAATGCCGCCATTTTTTTTTTTTTTTTCAGTATGGAGAGACACCCAAAAGTTTTAGGTATCTATGGATAGGATGTTTTAGGTATCTATAGGATAGGATGTTTTAGGTATTTTCGTTTTGTTGCCAAATTTGGATAAATTTGTTGTACTGTAGACTATAATGGTTTTTTGTGGTCAAGAGGTCGTAAAGTTTTTTGGCCATCAAGGGAAGAGACGTAGAGACACAATAATGTTGGGGCTCCCTCGTTCCAATCACCGCGTCTCAATCATTGCATGATATACATGATTACATTCAAATTTGGTTCATTTATAAGAAAATTCACGTAGGCGCGCGTACCTGTTCCAAGCTACTGGCTCTTGTCAGTAATTAAGATTTATACAAGCCAGTTTAGTTGTAGTATAAAATTTTGGGTGGAATATGTGCATGGGTCATGGAGGATTCTTCGGTTAACTTCATTAGACACTACACAGCTTTGGATGAAAGGAAGCAATAACAAAGATATAAACTGAAAGTAATATCATACACATAACCCATATCTAAAGAAAAGAAAGACGCTTATAGTCTCATCCTTACATGATCGATTCAAGAAGTTCAGGTGCACGAAAAGCAAAGTCATATTGATAAATAAAGCTCGAAATTGAGGGACGACCTCTATTCTCTAGGCACTCTGTCATAGCTATTCTTCTTTGGTTCTTATTCCGGTACGGTTTCTATTGGTAAGGCATGTACCGCATTGGCCTTCTGAACCTAGGAACCTTCCTGCACAAGCCATTGTCGTATGAGACGAAGAAGAGAAAGCCATATGATATGTAATTGGTGGTAAATACGTAAAATTTAAACTTACCCGTATCCATATGGGGAATAGAAATAAGGAGGCACAAAAGGTCTGCGAAAGCGGTATCCCATTGAAGGGTTGAAACGCCCAGGATGATACTGTTTCATTCCAGGAACATTGGTTCGCTTAGGCGATACCTGAATGAAAACAAAAGAGAAGACTGAGATCAATGAACTGTTCATTTCCTTCAGTATCGGACTTAGTACGAGAAGGCACCTTCAATTGACGACCATGTAGCTCTGATTCATTCAGTTGCAGAGCTTCTTCCACGGCTTCGATTTCAACAAACTCCACATAAGCAAATCCCTTTGGTTGTCCAAACTTGTCCATCAGAATGGTTACCCGGTTGACTGTTCCGCATGTCTGGAAATGCAATTGAACTTCTTCAGGTGTACAAGCATAATCGACCTGCAGGATGTAAAATGAGGTTTAAGTATAGCACACAAGCATTTATCTTGCGGCTAAAACCAAGACTCACTGGACACATAACAGAGAAATAAGTGAAGCCTAGTGACAAACATAAGTGCCCTAAAGCAATCTTCCATGTCTAACATTAGAACCCTAAGATGTGTACAAGGAAATTATCAAGATAACCACAAATCCTAGCTGACAACCCAGAGGTAATATAAGAACTTGAGGTACGAGAACAAACCTGCGATTATATAGGACATTGAGTCAAACTATGATACTAGAGTTGCAAAGCATCCATATAAGAGAAGCAACACACAGCCAAATTCAGGATTAAATTTAACCATACAAGGATAACAATCATACTTAACAACCTTAAAAGTTAGAGAAACCACCTTGATACTGATTCTAAGGGTAATAATCTCAACTCATAAGGGATAAAGAACAAAGCTAAGACACTTTGAAAGCAGTTCTTTACTCAAACGATCCTAATCTAATCCACATCAAGATTCGCAACAGATCAAAGCCATGAGCATTAAACAGAACGTTGAAACAGTAAATAATAAGCATTCTTACATTACCAACATAAACAGATCGAGCATCCACCTCTTCCTTTCCTTCTTGATTTGTGGCCATACCACTTGCAGGATCTGAAACAATTAACAAAATCAGAAGATCAATATCGTAAAATTAAATCTAGACAATCAACAGATTCCTTCTAGTATCTCGAGCAAATCAAATCACACAGGACCAAAGAAACGAACCTGGAGTAGCAGCTCCCATTTCTGTTTCAACTTTTGCTTGCATCTCGCGCAGCGCAGCAGCTTCGTCCTCCATCTCCTTCAATCTCCTCTTCATCTCATCAAGCTCCTGATACCACACACATAAATCAAAACACCAAACGAAAAATATACACATACGACGAAAATACAAATATCAAAATCGAACGAAGCAGAAGCAGACCCTAACGGCGTCATCATTGGCGGCAGAGATATCGAAATCTGGATCGGGAACATCAACCTCGCCGAATTCAGGGATTTCTCCACCGTAAACCTCGTGCTCTTCTTCCTCCATTAATTTATTCTTTTCGCCACTCTTGGTCGCCGAATCTATATTAACATTTCTGAACCAGTTGTGTTAACCCGTTTTAGTTTTACCTATTTAAATTTTTATTTATAATATTAACCCCTTAAAAATTTCGAAAAATAGTATCGGTAGAGATTTTGTTTCCTAAATCTATATTAACATTTTTGAAGTATATTTGGTATTATATCCTTGTTATATGTATTTAAAAACTTATTTACAAATTTAATCCCTAAAAACTTTCCAAAAATAACATCATTTCAGATTTTGTTTCCTAGATATTTTACATTTCATCCCAACCAAAAATAAAAAACAGCAATCAATATTATATAAAGACATAAACTATGATATATTTTCCATTTTATTTTCCAAATATGTGAGTTTTGATTCTTAACGTAAAAAAAACTTCGATTTCTAATTATTTAAATATTATAATTAATATATATATATATATATTTGATAAAATGTAAAATATTATGAATATGTAAAATTAAAAAAAAATTAAAATACTATATAATGTGATTATAAAAAGTACATGTTGGAATTAATAAAATATTATTAAATATGTGCTAATACGGATTAAATCCTCATTTTATTATTTGCCAACAATATAAATATTATAATATCTGACATATAAAATCAATTTGTTTTATCTAAGATTGTGTAAAATAATTAATTTATTAGGGAAAAATGTGACTTAATCACATCATATAAATGACTTATTATGTATTTAGATCCCTTATTTTTTGTTATAATAATTAAAAATCGAAACATAATCTCAAACACTAAACAAAACAAACTAAATATAATAAACAAATAGTCATATAATATATTATAGGTTAAAAAATTAATATAAACATTTAGTCGTACCGTCTACGTTCAAAGTCAGAAGCTTTTGACTTTTCTTTAATTCCTTCAATTAGGCGCTCATGAACATTAACAACAAGTTGAAATGCTTGCTTAGTAATGCATCAACTCCTCCTCCTAATTGCTCTTCATTTGGAGGTTGCCTCTGCGACAAGTTGGTTTTTTTTTTTTGGCATAGAACAATTGTCTCATTGTTGATTTTTTTTGCTTGCTCTGAAATACGTAATTTGATAGTATCATAATTTTTTTTTGTTTGAAAATAAATAACAAAACACATCAAACTCATGGGTTAAACAAAACACACTCTAAATTCATTTTTTTTCCTTCTCAAAATTGTCTCATTTATTAATATTATCAAAACTCACAAGTGACTAAAACCACCAAAAGAATTCTTCAAATAAAACATAAAGCGTCAAAAAATTAGATGAACAACAACAACAAAAAAAAGAATCGATTAACGTAATTAAGCCTCTCTCTTCTCTCTTCTTTCTTCTACGTTTCTAAATTATCTTGCCGTTAGTGTTTCTAAGTTAAAGCCGTTTTCCGTTTAATAGAACGTTTAGATGAAAAAATGAAGCAATAAATAATAAGCATTCTTAGATTGCCAACATAAACAGATCGAGCATCCACATCTTCCTTTCCTTCTTGATTTGTGGCCATACCACTTGCAGGATCTGAAACAATTAACAAAATCAGAAGTTCAATATCGTAAACACTAACTCAAAATAAGAATAGTCCATTAGTATAAAAAATAGAAAGGTTACATATCAAGCATTGGTCAAGGCCTCATGAAGGGGTAGTTTTTTAATTATTTTTTTAAATCTGAAAGTGAACCAAATTTGAATGGGATCATGTATATCATGCACTGATCAATATGGAGACTTGAGAATATTGTGGATTTGTCAATATATAAGTTTAGAAAATTTAGTATTATATTTCCATTTATTTTATTGTTAACCTAGAAATTTTATTTATTTTTATGTAAATTAATGTAATGGGTAAAGAATTTTTATGTGTCTAATAACAATTCCTTCAAAACACATTTTTGTGTTCTTATTTTTATCAAATCACCGTCAAATTTGTAAACACATATTTGTGTTCTTATTTTTGTGGGCTTTTCACTTTAAAATGGGCTTGGGCCATTACATTTAATATTTCGATTCCGGCCCTCGTAATTTGTTAGATTATTGCATTATATTATATTATATATCACCGGAAAACATGCGTCTGACAATTGAGCAAAGTAGCAAACAAAGGCTTGACCGCACCTGATCACTGCTTGTAAAGTTTCCTCTTCTTCCGTCTTTTTACTTCACCATTGTTGAAAACAACAGTGGAGGGTAAAAGGTTTCAAGCGAAGATGGCGAGTGGAGGTGGATACGGAGACCCGTCGCAGAAGATTGACTACGTCTTCAAGCTGGTCCTAATCGGAGACTCCGGAGTTGGGAAATCTCAAATACTGTCTCGGTACGCGAGAAACGAGTTCAGCTTGGATTCCAAAGCTACCATCGGCGTTGAGTTTCAAACTCGTACACTTGTTATGGACCATAAGAGTGTCAAAGCTCAGATCTGGGACACCGCTGGCCAAGAACGGTACTCTCCCCCAACTTCCTATATCATTGCTTTTCACTTTCCATTTTTGCTGAACCCGCCGCTCGATCGAGCTTAGATCTCTCCTAGATTCGAATCTCCGATACTTCAGATTCCAAATTTCAAACTATTGATGTGCAAAACGGTGTCGTATAGGTATAGAGCGGTGACGAGTGCGTATTACAGAGGAGCGGTTGGGGCGATGCTTGTTTACGACGTGAGTAGACGTCAGACGTTTGATCATATCCCTAGGTGGCTTGAAGAATTGCGGAATCACGCAGACAAGAACATTGTGATTATACTCGTCGGGAACAAGTCTGATCTTGAGGATCAACGTGCGATTTCTACGGAAGATGCTCAAGAGTTCGCTGAGAAAGAAGGTCTTTTCTTCTTGGAGACTTCGGCTCTAAACGCAGTCAACGTGGAGAGTGCTTTCTCCACTGTTTTGACTGAGATTTTCAATTTTGTCAACAAGAAAAGCCTTGTTGATTTTGGTGAAGGACAAGGTACTAATAATGGTGATCCTGCATCGCTTGCTGGTAAGAAGATTGATATTGTCCCAGGTCCTGGTCAGGTGATTCCAACTAAGAGTAGATTGTGTTGTAACACGTAGACCACCCTGTTCAATTCTGTATTCACATTTCTCCCTGTTATAACCAAATCAAGGGCCATATTTTGTGTTGAGGTTTTAACTAGAGAAGCGTTTGATAGAGATTGAATTTGGTTTTGGTTCAAATCGTTTAGTTTATCGATTACAGCCTTTACTGGTTCTCTGATATAAGAATCGCAACACTTTGGCTAGTTAGCATGGGAGATCAGGTTATCAAAGATTAAAGAATCTCTCTTATAAAAAAACGGGATTATAAATTAGATCGAAACTAACTAACAAACACGTACTAATATATAGGTTCAAAACTTTGATATAATAAAACAGGCTTAAATTGTTAACACAAAGAAAAACAAAAAATAGCGTTCAAAATGGCGTTCTCATGTCTGTGGAGTAACTTAAGTACGACAAGAAACAAACTAGAGAGAACGAAAATCTCTTAATCTTGGGGGCTTTAAGCAGCAGCGGGCTTAGCAGGAGCAGAAGAGAGTCTAGACCTCTTCTTAGCCAAACTTTCACTACGGCGATCACGCTGCTCCTTAAGTCTGGAGGCAAGAAGCTTCTGGTACTCAGCTGCATCAGAGTTAGCCTTGGCGATTTTCTTCTTCTTGTCAGCAATTCTAGCTCTCTTCCTCTGGAGAGTCAATGGAGTCACAAGCCTCTGGATCTTGGGAGCCTTGCTAACCTCCTTGCCTGCAGATGCAATAAACAGATTTTGGTAAATCTCCAATCCTATATGACCAGTTTTCAATCATAGTAACACTAAAGTGAATCTGTTTTATTTCCTTACCCTTCTTGTTTGTGAAGGTACGGCGGTAAGTGTTAACGTACTTCCTAACATCATCCTCCTTTCCAAGGTTAAACAACTTGCGGATCTTTGATGCCCTCTTGGGACCTCTCATCCTTGGCTTCTCAGTGTCGGTAAGGCCTGGAAGATCGTTTTCACCCTTCTTCACAATGACCAAGTTAAGGACAGAGAGGTCAGGGCTCACAATGCAACCACGGACTGACTTTCGTCTCCTCTCACCAGTCCTCCTTCCGTGTCCTCTGAAACAAGGGGTACCTAATCCACACAAACCAGATTACATAAATATAACAGATTGATGACAACCATAAACTAATCAAGCTGTACAAGTCGATCAATTAAGGTTGAGTCAAGTACCTCTGTGAAGCAAAAGGCGAACACGACCAGGTGTCAGAACTCCCTGTTTCATTGGGAAACCTTGCTTGTCACAACCTCCCATGATCTTGAATACGTATCCCTTGAATTCCTGCAAATAGCTCAAAACAATCCCATTAAGTAAACTGATAACTCAGAAGACAAATTAAGAAAAAAAATCAAACACTGAAGCAGAAGAAGAAATTGCACCTCGCCAAGAGCATCTCCGCTAACTTCCTGAGAGAGCCTCTTGTCGAAAAAAGCACGGCTGGATCAAACAACAACAATGAAACTCAAATACTTTACTCAAATCAGCAACGTTGATCCAGAACCGGTTAACGAATATGTTCAGAACACATCGGAGAAGAGATCAGAGGTTCCAATATTTCACAGACGAACTAGTATCGCATCAGATAAAAACAGATTCTAGCCGCGTGAAACCGTAACTATCCTACGATTCTAAGGTTTTAACCAAATGAATATTACGAACTTCGAAGCAGATATATATCACGCTGTTCACTCAATCCCAGATCAATCACGAATTACAGAATCCCTAAGAAAACATAGTCGAAATGTTATAGAAATCAAAGAGATCTTACAGCTTTTGGTCGTCATCGATCTCGAGCTTCTTCTGGCAACCAGTAGTCGGATTTGCGATGTTGAACTGCGACACAAAACAAAATCGAATGAGCAAAGGAAATAACACAGTGATGATAAGCCACAAGAGAATCTAAGAGATGAGATGAGAGGACGAGAAAGCTACCTTCATCGTCTCCGATAGACACTGCCACTAGAACAGCCTGCAGTAGAAGATTGAATATATAAAATGCTCTCGGAGCGGCTGAACTAGGGTTTGGCGTGAAAGATGAAAGAGGCAACTTATAGTAGAACCAATTAACAACAGATAGGTTTAATTGAAATGGGCCTATATTATAAGGGCTTTAACTAAATTTCGGGATTAGGCCTTTAGGCCCGAATATTAGTCTCTTTTTATGTTTTTTTTATGCACAAATTAGAAAACTTTTTAATCAAGTTTTCTACTACGAAATTTTATAAATAATATTTTTACCATTTTGAGAAACCTTTTTCCCCTTTTTTTGCTTTTTCAATATTTTTTTAATTAATTAGTAAATATTTTTTTTTTGACAACAAAGAGAAGATTAGCTCAAAAAATTAGTAAATAATGTTTGATAAAATTTGACTAAAATGTAAAATACAAAAATATGGAAAACAAATCAAAAAGAAAAAGGAATTAGGTTAAAAAGTAAAAAAGAAAGAGTAGACGAAACGCTTTTTAAATGATGTCAAAAAAAAAAAACGCTTTTTAATTTAAACAAATAAAAACAATAATAAATATTGGTATCGGAGACTGATCGGAAACAATAATAATAAAAAAAAAAAAAATAATAAAATAAAAAAAAAAAAAAAAAAAAA
>NC_025697.1:4162713-4175389 GCF_000633955.1 Camelina sativa
CGCTCAATCACCGTCCTACTTGGAACCACCATCAGCATCACTCTCACTACCCTAACCCCAATTTCCCGCCTAATTACAGACGCGATCGGGCTCCCTCGCCGGTAATCTCGTCTACTAGGCCCAATTTCATCGTTCAGCTGCTTCACCCGGGGATTAACGCCGCCGCTAAGAGGGAAGAGATCAAGAGTCTCGCTTTGCTCTGCGAAGTCCCGGATGAATCTGTTCATGTGCCTCAGTTCGGCTGTGTCGCCGGAAGTTTCAGTTTTCGTCAGTGGGTCGACGCGCGTTCTGCGGTAGTGGCTCTTTGGGAGTATCGGCTTCGAGGGGAGCATGATTTTGTTCCTGAGCTGGTTCCTAATATTGTTGTTCCTTCTGATATGTACGAGCTTAAAGACAGGCTTCGTGATCTTTTCTCGGCTCATGTGATTTCGCTTATGGAGAACGGAGAAGGCGTCAAGAAGGTGGAAGTTGAGATTGATGAGAAAACTCGTCAAGTTGAGTCTTTTTCGTCTAAAAAGGGTCTTAAATTTGAGGTTTTTGAGAAAAAGAAGGCTGTTGAGTCGGAGAGATATTTGGTTGTGAAGCGGCTTGAAGAATTCAAGAATGCTATGAAGTGTATTGTGAGATTCCTCAAAGGCAAAGACGGGTATGAGTCTGGTGGAGGAGGAGAAGAAGAAGATGTTGCCGTGTTTAGTTTGGAAGGGGACTATGATTGGAGACGTATTCATAGTTTGATTCGTAGGGAGTGTAGAAGGCTAGAGGATGGACTACCTATATATGCCTACCGCCGGAATATTTTGAAGAGGGTTCATGGTGAACAGGTATCTACGAATATTCTCAAATTTGACTTAGTGATCTTTGCAATTCGTATGCATTTCTAGTTATCGTTGACAGCTTAGGAACATTTGAGAATCAGCTTCAAGTGTTCATATTATGTGCGCTTCAAACTCTTTGACTCTTCATTACAGGAAATCAGATCCTCAGTGATGTGAGTTATTATGATGTTGTCTTGTCGTAGTAGTAGTAGTTCCTGTTTTCTGCTAAGTTTCAGTTTTCTCTGTATTTAAATGAATCTGTGTTTGAGTGTGTAGTAATTCATTTTAATGGTGTTTGCAGATAACAGTACTAATTGGAGAAACTGGTTCAGGGAAGAGCACTCAGTTGGTTCAGTTCCTTGCTGATTCTGGAGTTGCTGCTGGTGAGTCTATTGTTTGTACACAACCACGGAAAATTGTTTCCATGACCTTGGCTGATCGGGTCAGAGAAGAAAGCAGTGGTTGTTATGAGGAAAACACTGTCCGTTGTACTCCAACTTTTTCATCTACGGAGCAGATTAGTTCCAAAGTTGTATTCATGACAGATAATTGTCTGCTTCAACACTACATCAAAGATAGGAGTTTATGTGGCATTTCATGCGTTATTATTGATGAAGCCCATGAAAGAAGCTTAAATACAGACCTTCTTCTGGCATTGCTCAAGGAGTTGCTATGCACAAGGGTTGACCTAAGGCTTGTCATCATGTCTGCCACGGCTGATGCCTGCCAACTTTCAGACTATTTCTTCGGTTGTGGAAAATTTCTGGTCAATGGGAGGAACTTCCCAGTGGAGATTGTATATTCCCCTTGTGACACAGAGGAGACTTCTGCTGTTGGCGGCATTGCTTCATATGTTGGCGATGTTGTTAAGATGGCTGTGGAAATACATAAAACTGAGAAAGAAGGAACCATCCTTGCATTCTTGACTTCCCAAGCCGAGGTAGAATGGGCATGCGAAAGGTTTATAGCTCCGTCTGCCGTTGCTTTGCCTTTGCATGGAAAGCTTTCGATGGAAGAACAATTTAGGGTTTTCCGGAACTATACTGGGAGACGAAAAGTGATATTTGCCACAAATATTGCAGAGACGTCACTGACTATTCCTGGTGTCAAGTATGTAATTGATTCTGGGATGGTCAAAGAGAGTAAATATGAACCTAGAACGGGTATGAGCATCCTCAAGGTGTGCCAGGTCAGTCAGAGTTCTGCTCGACAACGTGCTGGTCGTGCTGGAAGGACAGAACCTGGAAGATGTTACAGACTGTACTCAAAAAACGATTTTGATTCAATGAATCTTAATCAGGAACCTGAAATTCGGAGGGTCCATCTTGGTGTAGCACTTTTGAGGATTCTTGCTCTGGGAGTAGACAACATAGCAGATTTTGACTTTGTTGACGCACCTGTCCCGGAAGCCATTGCAATGGCTGTCCAAAACCTTGTTCAGCTGGGTGCCGTCGTAAAGAAAAATGGTGTTCTTGAATTAACACAGGAAGGGCATTGTTTAGTCAAGCTGGGTCTGGAGCCAAAGCTTGGAAAGTTAATTTTAGGCTGCTTTAGATACAGAATGGGCAAAGAGGGGATTGTTCTTGCTGCTGTCATGGCTAATGTTAGTAGTATATTTTGCAGAGTTGGCAACCTCGATGATAAGCTGAAAGCTGATCGCCTAAAGGTACGATTCTGAGCTCCTGGTTAATTTTGTTATTGTGGTAATCTTTCCTGGTATGTTTACGTTTTTTATTTATCTGTTTACGTCTAAGTGATTTTAGATATTCTCTACTTTTCTGAAAGGTTTCAACTTTCAGTATAGATATGTTCTGAAGTTTTTTTACTTTCACATGTTCTAGGTGCAATTCTGCAATCACAATGGAGACCTGTTCACTCTTCTTTCGGTGTACAAAGAATGGGCATCTCTGCCACGAGAGAGAAGAAATAAATGGTGCTGGGAAAATAGCCTGAATGCCAAATCAATGAGGAGATGTGAAGACACAGTCAAGGAACTGGAGATATGCATTGAGAGAGAACTTACTCTTGTCACTCCTAGTTACTGGGTTTGGAATCCAAGTGCGGGTACTAAACACGACAAGCATTTGAAAATGGTTATACTTGCATCTCTTGCAGAAAATGTGGCGATGTACACTGGCTATGATCAGCTTGGATATGAGGTGGCATTGACTGGTCAACAAGTTCAGTTACATCCAGCGTGTTCATTGCTAGCATTCGGGCAGAAGCCAAGCTGGGTTGTTTTTGGTGAACTTCTATCGATTGTGGACCAGTACTTGGTATGTGTAACTGCATTTGATTTTGAGGCTTTGTATACGCTTGATCCACCACCACCTTTTGATGCATCTCAGATGGATGAGCGGAGGCTCCGAGTGAAAAAAGTGGTTGGTTGTAGCAGCACTGTGCTAAAACGATTTTGTGGGAAATCTAATCGTAGTCTGCTTTCAATTGTTTCTCGTGCTAGGTCTCTTTGTAGGGATGAAAGGATTTGTATTCAAGTCGATGTTGATCAGAATGCGATTCTACTGTATGCGCCTCCACTCGACATGGAAAAAGTGTCCGCCCTTGTGAACGATGCATTGGAATGTGAAAAGAAATGGATGCGTAATGAATGTTTGGAGAAGTATCTATTTCATGGTCGGGGACAAGTACCTATTGCACTGTTTGGATCTGGTGCTCAGATAAAGCATCTTGAAGTTGATCAGAGATTTTTGACAGTCGATGTACTTTATTATGGCGACAATGTTGTTGATGACAGAGAGCTTCTGATGTTTCTGGAGAAGAGGATTGATGGGTGTATTTGCTCTATTCATAAGTTTCCTGCGAACAAACAAGACTGTGATGAGAAGGAGAAGTGGGGAAGACTAACCTTTCTCACGCCTGAATCTGCTATGAAGGCAGCAGAAATTCAGAAATTTGATTTCAATGGATCAGTTCTTAGATTATTTCCATCGCTGTCAACTAGTGGAGGAATGTTCAAGATGCCTTCTTTCCCTTCCGTGACAGCTAAGATTATCTGGCCGCGAAGGGAAAGCACTGGTAGAGGATGTCTTAGGTTCCCTTCTGGAGATATTCACAGTAAATTTGGTGGGATCTCCAACCTTGAGATAGGAACAAATTCTGCCCATATTCAAAGAGATCAAAAATCCAATGATTCTATCTTGATATGTGGGCTTGACAGTGATCTTTCGGAAACAGAAGTTTTAGATGTTTTGGAGTTGAAAACTGGGATTAGAGATCTGAATTTTTTCATTTTCAGAAAAAACAGTGTGCAGTGTGCATCTCCTACTGCTTGCGAAGAAGAGTTGTATAAGAGAATATTTGCGCATATGTCAGCAAGGAATCCAGAGCCAAACTGTGTCAAAGTTCAAGTTTTTGAACCAAAAGAAAAAGATTATTTCATGCGAGCATATATTACTTTTGACGGGAGATATCATTTGGAAGCTGCAAAAGCTTTGCAGGAGTTAAATGGACAGGTGCTACCTGGATTTCTTCCATGGCAGAAGATTAAGTGTGAACAATTGTTTCAGAGCTCCATAGTCTGCTCCTCTTCTATCTACAACACTGTCAAAAGACAATTGAATGTTTTATTAGCATGCTTTGAGAGACAACGAGGTAAATTCCAAAACCATATTTGAGCTGTTTCCCCTTAAAATTAATATTACCTTCTGTCAACAAAAAAAACCTTGATGTATTTGTGCTGTGAACTTTGTCCAAAGCTTGATGTGCATAAACGTTTTTTATGATTTTGTAGGGGGTGACTGGCGTCTGGAACCAACTTATAGCGGTGCTTATCGTGTTAAAATTTGTGCTTATGCAACAAGACCCATTGCAGAGATGCGAAGAGAACTTGAAGAACTCGTAAGAGGAAGACCCATAAACCATCCAGGCTTAACCCCTAGAGTCCTGCAGCATCTTATGTCCAGGGATGGTATTAATCTGATGCGGAAGATCCAACAGGAGACTGAAACTTACATTGTATTAGACAGGCACAATCTCACAGTACGCATTTGTGGATCAAGTCAGAAAATTGCCGAGGCTGAACGAGAACTGGTTCAGTCACTTGTGGCTTATCACGAGAGCAAGCAACTTGAAATCCATCTCCGAGGTCCTGATATCCGTCCTGACCTCATGAAGGAAGTGGTGAGGCGGTTTGGTCCCGAGCTCCAAGGTATCAAAGAAAAGGTACATGGTGTGGATCTGAAGCTCAACACCCGGTACCATGTTATTCAGGTTCATGGGAGCAAAGAAATGAGGGAGGAAGTACAAAAGATGGTCAATGAACTAGCACGAGAAGAGAGTGCAATGGGTGGAAAACCAGATGACATAGAAGTTGAATGCCCCATTTGCTTGTCTGAAGTCGAAGATGGCTATTCTCTTGAAGGATGTTCACACCTCTTCTGTAAAGCTTGTTTATTTGAGGCATCGATGAGAAACTTTGACGCATTCCCAATACTTTGTTCTCACGTTGACTGTGAAGCTCCAATAGTACTAGCTGATATGAGAGCCCTCTTATCACAACAGAAGCTCGATGAACTCTTCCGAGCATCCTTGTCCTCCTTTGTAACATCTAGCGACGGAAAGTTCCGGTTTTGCTCCACACCTGATTGCCCTTCCGTCTACCGTGTAGCTGGACCTCAAGAATCGGGAGAGCCATTCATCTGTGGAGCATGTAACGCAGAAACATGCACAAGGTGTCACCTCGAGTATCACCCGTTAATCACATGTGAAAGGTACAAACTGTTCAAGGAAAATCCGGACTTGTCGCTAAAGGACTGGGCAAAAGGGAAGGATGTAAAGGAGTGTCCGGTTTGCAAGTGCACGATAGAGAAAACTGACGGGTGTAACCATCTGCTGTGCCGTTGTGGAAAGCACATTTGCTGGACTTGCTTAGACGTCTTCACTCAAGCAGGATCTTGTTATGCCCATTTAAGGACAATTCATGGCGGAATCGGCGGGGTTGGTGATCTCGTGGATCTTGATATCCCCTTAGCAGAGCTCGGTATTCCAATCGGTATCCCCAGGCCTTGAAACCAGACTAGACCTGACCGGAGTACCCATGTATCTGGTTTTGCTTCATGTGTACATATGTGAATATGTGTAGTTCGGTACCTAATTATACCTTCTTTAACCGACTCAAAACCAATCATAATATAAACCGGATACTAACTAAATTGAGATCGTTGTTAATTTAAAATAGACTTAGGACTTGAATTGACTCGCTAGTCGCTACATCACTGATTACGCGTAAATGTCTATAGAGAGAGTTTACTACAGAGACTTCATCATCGCCTTAATGGCGTTATCACTTTCAGGAAATTTCCACCCACTTTCGAACCCCTTAAAAAGGACAAATCCTCCAATTCGTCAAGTCTTGTAGATTGTGATGTGTCTGTCCCCTTCTCTGGAATTTTTAATACATGATGACCCACTTATATTTCTTTACGATGAAGTTTTGGTTCATGACTCTGTCTTAGATTCTAACCCGTATTGTGGGTTGTAGCGTTCTATATCTTCACGTTTTCGTCAGAAGAAAAATCTTCGAATTGTGTCCGAGACACATATTCCCCTGTTCTTGTTCTGTTTTCTACTACTAGTTGTGTCTGAAAATAAAATACCCTGCCTTTTGCTCTGTTTCCGTTGTCTCTAAACTCCTACAATGGCGTTTAATCACAGGAAGATGCTTGTTTCATGTCTACGTATTAAAGATTTCAACTTTTGTTTACATCAATACCTTCCGCCGCCGCCACCACCACCTCCACCTCCACCGCCACAGAGGGAGCTCTCTCTTCTACTCCCCACCTCGATCTGGGTTGCCGGCTCTATCTTACTCTTCCTATTTCTAGTCATCTTCCTCTACCTATACGTCACGCAACCACGGAGGACCTCAGCCGCCACAGTAACTCCCGGTAACACAAGCCGACGGGAAGACGAAGAAGAAACAGAGGAGAGAGAATTATCCGACTTCCACCACGTCTGGCGAATCCCCACAGTCGGTCTCCGCCGTTCGGAGATCAACTCGATCACAGTCGTTGGATTCAAAAAGGGAGAAGGTTTAATCGACGACACAGAATGCTCCGTGTGCTTAAACGAGTTCGAAGAAGACGAATCGTTGAGATTGTTACCAAAGTGTAGCCACGCGTTTCACATCAATTGCATCGACACTTGGTTGCAATCTCACAAGAACTGTCCTTTATGCCGTGCCCCTGTTCTTCCTCTCACTAAACCTCCTCATCCTCATCAAGAAACAGAGACCATTCATCATCAACCAGTTTCTGCTCAATCGAACGATAACCTCAGTGGACGACAAGAGAGTTCTAGATCCAGAAACCTTCACATTCTCACAAGAGCACAAAGCGATTTGGCAAACCATTGTGGCTGGGGAAGAGTAGAAAATGTGAGACGATCGTCTTCAATCGGAGGAAGCTTGTCACTTTGCGATGTTAACAATATTGCTAATAGAAGCGGAAGACACTTCCACACAAGTTTGTGCTGCTAACTTGTTCTCAGCATCAAGAAGATCAAGAAATCAAGAACCCGTTCTACCTTCAGTATAACCAGTTAAACGGTGACTACAATTATAGCTAATGTAATGTGATGAAACGTAGTGTGTTTATTATAAACAGTATCTGAAATAAATGGAAACCTTCGATGTTACAAGACTGTTTGATCAAGAAGCAATAAACACATGGGAAAGATAAACATTTCAAGAGACTTAAGCAAATACGTTATATATTAAAAACTTTCGTTGGGATATTTCGTCGAACACCTTAAAGACACTAACCAACTGAAAATTAAAAAACGATCCAAGCACCAAACTTATTACAAGAACCAATTAGATAAACGCGAACAAAATCCCAGAAATAGAGTACCCATAGACTAATTAAACCATAAGCAAGAGATAGCGTAACCAGAGTCTTCAAGCTCGTTCACCTCTGATTCTCCTGGCGAGTTGGATATCCTTAGGCATGATTGTAACCCTCTTAGCGTGAATCGCGCAGAGGTTAGTGTCTTCAAACAAACCAACAAGGTAAGCCTCAGCAGCCTCTTGTAAAGCAGCGACGGCGCTACTCTGGAACCTCAGATCCGTCTTGAAGTCCTGAGCAATCTCACGAACAAGACGCTGGAATGGGAGCTTACGGATCAAAAGCTCCGTGCTCTTCTGGTATTTTCTGATCTCTCTCAAGGCAACGGTTCCGGGACGGAATCTGTGCGGCTTCTTGACCCCTCCGGTGGCGGGAGCGGACTTCCTCGCCGCCTTGGTCGCGAGCTGCTTCCTTGGTACTTTGCCTCCGGTGGATTTCCTAGCGGTTTGCTTAGTACGAGCCATTTTCGAAATCAATCAGCTTAAAACAAATGTTTCTTCTTCTCGAGGTGTGTTGAATTGTGAAGATTGAAGTCTGGAGAGGTCTTGGTTTTAATGGGAAGAGAGAAAGAGTGGCGGTGAGATAAAAAAGAGACTTGGAGGGAATTTTTTCGTTTTGGAGGGAAGTTTATTTTCTAGTCCGTTCGATTATGAAAAAGACAATCGACGGCTGAGATTATCAGGATATGAATCCGTGTGAGTACTTATCAACCAATTAGAATAGTTTCTTTTCAAGAACTTTTGGCGATCCGCGTGATTAATTTTCAACCAATCAAAACCATTCTTTTGCTCCACGTGGACTTTTGAGTGTTTTTTGAGTTGGCGCTCAATCGAGAAAAACTTTAGGCCATGAGCGGCTCAATTAATTTTTAAGTAGAAAAGTCTGAAATTTTCAATTTTAGCAATTTTTACTTGGGAATTTTTTTTATAAAAAAGATAATAACACTTACTCTTCAACTGATTGATGATATTTGTGTACCACTAATGGAACATACGATTGCGTTTTTTTAATTAGATAAATCAAAATGTATTATTTGTTAACAACTATCAAATATTCAAAACTAGAGAAGGAAGAAAATAACAGGAACAAATCTCACAATAAAGAAAAAAAATCGATTGCTAATTGTAACAGTAAAACCGTACGAACATATAAGTTACAAGTTCTTACGCCTAGTTTAGTAAAAAACTCATCGGTGCTTTACAATTTTATCAGATTAAGATTCCAAAGCTTGATTGAAAAAGTAAAACTAGTCTTCCAATACAATTAAGAGTAGGAAGAATAAGTTTGTTCATTTCATTAAACGAGACTTCAAATTTGAAAGATACTGGTTCTAGGATCAACAAATCAAAATATGAAAATAACAGTGGATTGATATTTCATTTGGGAATTTCGTCGAACATCTGGAAGACCAAAATCTAAACAAAAAGACTACTTAAAAACGAAGAGAGGACTGATTTACATAATCCAACGAAACCAAACAGGACTACTCTTCTTCTTCGTTCTTGGTTCTCTTAAGCCCTCTCTCCTCTGATCCTCCTGGCAAGCTGAATATCCTTAGGCATGATAGTGACTCTCTTGGCGTGAATCGCGCAAAGGTTAGTGTCCTCAAAGAGCCCGACCAAGTAAGCCTCAGCTGCTTCTTGAAGAGCCGCGACTGCACTGCTCTGGAACCTCAGATCCGTCTTGAAATCCTGAGCGATCTCACGAACCAATCTCTGGAACGGAAGCTTACGGATCAGAAGCTCTGTGCTCTTCTGGTACTTCCTGATCTCTCTCAAGGCAACGGTTCCTGGACGGAATCTGTGTGGCTTCTTCACTCCTCCGGTGGCCGGAGCTGATTTCCTCGCCGCCTTGGTCGCGAGCTGCTTCCTCGGTGCTTTTCCTCCGGTGGATTTGCGAGCCGTTTGCTTGGTACGAGCCATTTGTGAGTTTCTGGGAATCTCAAATTTACTTTCTTTTGATTTCGATTTGCTGAGAATGTGATTGAGATTGTTGTACTGAGAGACTCAGAGATTGTGAGGTGTGTTTTATATACTCAAGAGAGAGAGGAAGTGTTTGTGTTTAGTCCGTTAGATCTTTTTCTTATCAACGGTTGAGATTGTGATCGGCGTCATATATTAACTAACCAATCAGAATGGTTTCTCAGTATCCGCGTCATATGTTTAGTAACCAATCAGAATGAAACTATCTTTTTTTTATTCAATTATGTTTTATATATAAGCATCGATTGAAATTCCCAAAAATTGAAGCTATGGTCACTCATATTGTGCATATGATGGTTGTTTCTCGTCCTCAAATCAGACCTATAGTTTCGTCTTTTGCTAGATCCATTGAATATCTAATAGATATACCCGAAAGGTTACATAAATATGTTGTAGCGATCACACACAATGAGTTACGTTTGGTGTTACTGTTATCTACATGAAATAGGTTGCTGACAGCCAACATGATTTTAAACTATTGTCAATGCTGAAAGACACGTATTTTGATATATATGTTTATGCACAAGAAGAAGAAGCCCATGGTCTTCCATGCGACTGTGCCCTTTACATCCATTATTCTTATGTGATCTAAAGCTTGTCTTGACCAATTTTGTCTCAACGCATTTTTATGAATACATATCATTCATGTTGACATAAAAATAATCTCGTATTGGTGTCCAAATTTTTTTTTTTTTCTTATTTCTTTTTGTGAGTCAATTCACTGGTAGCATATACATAATTTTATGTTTATTGTTATAAAAGCATAGAGGAACACATGTTCAATACTCAATAGTAACTAATGTCAAAATCTTAAGTGATTTCTTTTGCATCTGTGGTTTATACATTGATTACATTCATAAGTAATTTTTAAAAATTAGTGTTATTATTTATTGGAAGCAAAGTGTTTATTTTGTTTTTAATTGCAGAAGATTTAGTTCTGTTTTTAAAAGATTAATAAATTAAATACATATGAATTTTGATGATATTTTAGATTTGTTTTAATAATTTTCATAGCCAAATACCTTGTACTTTTCATAATCTATAGTTAAATAAATCTTTATATTAAACTGGTAAAAGATAATACTGGTATATCTATTCATCAAATACAATATTGGTAAACGTATTCATTTACAATACAAATCAACAGTGTATTAAAATAACATAGTAGTTGATAGACTTATTCATTACAAATCAACATTTTATTAAAAATAACAACTATATATTGATTGGTCTATGAACTCGTCATATGTAATATAAAGTTTTTTTAATAGGATCGACGACTTTAGAATGAAAGGATATATACAAAATTAATAGTTAAAGAAAAGGAAAATTATTATAAATTTGGATGTTTCAGAAAGGAAAACTCACGTAAGTAATAAAAAAGACAGCTATAGAAAAAAAATGGAAAATGTATTAAACGTTGGAGGCTTATAAAAAAAAAAAAAAAAAAAGCAAATCCCACAAACCTCACAAAACACAGTTGCTTCAATTTTTTTTTTTTTTTTGCAACATCCGTCGTCGACAGAATGCCAGAATTCAAAGCTCTACTAATCGGAAAAGTCAAAGACAAAGCTTCAATAGGTAAAGCAAGACTGGTTCATAGTTTCAGTTCGAATTCCGTCAAAAACATTCATCTAGCTCTCTTGAAATCAACAACTCATAGTCATCGTAAACCGCCAGATAGTGACTATGTCTCCGACGTTATCTCATACTCCAACAGCCCTTACGCTCCGGCAGCTTTCGCTGCGGCTCTATGGAGAATACGTGTCACCAAGAACGCTTTCGTGGCCAACAAATCTCTCATAGTCTTACACAAGCTTATCAAATCATCAAGAGACAAGTTTGAAGGACTCGATCACCGTTGGAACAATCTGAAATTGAGAGAGTTTTGGGACAAATCTTCGAGTCTAGCGCAAGAGTTGTCTCAATGGGTTAGATGGTAAATTTACTTTTTCTTCTTCTTCTTTTCCTTTTTTTTTCGTTTGTATTCTATCAATTGACTGTGACGTTTTATCAAATTTATTTGGACTTGTTCATACCGACGGTTGATATTATGAAATTTTTTATCTAATAATTTATATTTATATTTCAGGTATGGACTTTACTTGGATCATCTCTCGTGGATTTCGAAGGTATTAGGATCTTTCCCAAGTTTCATAGAGAGCTCAAAAGACAGAGCTAAAGAGAAAGATCGTGTTTCGTCTTACAAAACCGGATATATTATGAAACAAACCGATTTCCTTGTATGTTTTTTCGAGCACATATGTACCAGACCGGAGAGCCCACCTATGTTTCAAAACAAGATCGTGGACGAGATCAGAGAGCTCGTGATTCAAGACTACTTCGCGGTTATGATGCTGATTGTAGTACGGCTTCAAATATTGAGTGAAAGATTAATTAAACCGGGTATTAAACCAGTTGGTGATTCCGGTTTGAGTCTGGTTTTGGTGAGACTTGAAGAATGCAAGGAGAGTTTGAGTGGGTTTTTATGGCGTAACAGACGTCTTGCAGAAGATTTTTGGTGTTTGGTTGAGATGTTGAAGGCCGAAACGGCAAAAGACAATAAGGAGATTGTTGAATTCGTCGGTTCGGTTCAGAAAACGGTCAAGGACGATGAGGAGATGGTTGAACTAGCCGGTTCGGTTCAGACCGAATGGGTAACATTCGACGACACTGAGACGGCAACACATGTGGTGCCATGGGATTCAGAATGGGTAAAATTTGATGATCCAAATGGATTGACGAATGAGTCGGTCTGGCTAAGTCTGTGTACGTAATATTTGAAAACTGGTTGATTCGTTTAGGTGAGAAAAGATCCGGTCTACACAACACATGGAAAGGCCGAAGGCGTCTCACTAGTCACTACGAACATAAAAACTAGCTGAATGATTTAATTTGCTTTTTGTCTTGGAATGTGTTGTGTCATTTTTTTTTTCAATTGTGCTTGAATCCTTATTTCATAAAGACAGGGAGAAGTGATTCTGTATGTAAATAACTTCTTATGAAATCTATGAAG
>NC_025697.1:4175759-4180923 GCF_000633955.1 Camelina sativa
TACTAATTGCCCCATTCAATCAATTATTAATCATATCATGTGAGATTGAAACGATAGGATATTTGTTTGTTACTCAGAAAAAGACAATTTAAATTCATTGACCGTATGATAGAAAATAATTTTATATTATAATCAAAATACCAACTTCAGTTTCTTCCGTCAGGTACTGACCATTTTTGAATGCGCATACTTGCTTTATGTGCCTGCAATGCTTAAAGTAATACGCAGTTACTTCTTTGCCCCACATTACAATCCCTCTAGATCAAGAAGAGGTAACAAAACAAAATACTAGCCTAGATCAAGAAGAGGTAACAAAACAAAAAAAAAACTTCAAGTTATCAACTTAGTAAAATTATAACGTCTGACAAGAATAATATTCTTATTCATATATATATATATATATATATAGGCGCTTTTTGTTGTTAAATCTTCAAAAATTACTATGAGTTAAAAATGAAAAAGATATTTTGTAGTATTCTTCTTGTTACCTCATGATCCCAGTCGCATCTTGTAGTGATGATTATTAATATCAACGTTTGAATTGCGGTTCCTCCGAATATCATACCGGCCCATATTCCCTACCATCATTACAAAGACATACACATATGTATATTAGTTCATCGCCACAAATATTAATATCAAACAAAAATATAATATTTGCCGACATAAAAAAAAATTGCCGACTGCATCAAAATTATCAAGATATTTTTTGTTTAAATGCCGACGTTTGGTATAAAGTATGTAATTATATTTTGAGTAAATAAAAATAAATGGAGAAAACGTGGCAAACCTTGACTCCAAATTTGAAAACCCAGTCCATAGTAAGCCCAAACGGAAGCCCGATAAGGTAGTAACATCCCAGATTTATATATGCCACGTAAGATTGCCAACCCGAACCAACCGCAACACCTAGTCAAATCAAAATGTCAAAAAGTCTACACTACTTCTGTTGACCCGGTTTATGTAATTAATTGAGGCGTACCGGAAAGAACTGGTTGCACACTGTTGAGAAGAATAGTGAAGGCTAAGAGACCAGAAAGGTTATCAACTGCGTTTATGACATCTTCACTTGAAGAAAAGAACGAACCGATTTGGCCGTGGAATATTACTACCAACACAGTGAGGACTAATCCGATAATCAACGATAGTGCGATGGACACGATCGTTGCAAATCTTGCTCCTTTCCCATTACCAGCTCCTAGTTCGTTTGCCACTCGAATTCTGTAAACACAATAACTATTTTATTTGTACCTACAGTATATTAATTCTTTTATAGATATTTATGCGCATATAATCCCAAGTTTAGTTATGAACTTGTAATTANACATACACATATGTATATTAGTTCATCGCCACAAATATTAATATCAAACAAAAATATAATATTTGCCGACATAAAAAAAAATTGCCGACTGCATCAAAATTATCAAGATATTTTTTGTTTAAATGCCGACGTTTGGTATAAAGTATGTAATTATATTTTGAGTAAATAAAAATAAATGGAGAAAACGTGGCAAACCTTGACTCCAAATTTGAAAACCCAGTCCATAGTAAGCCCAAACGGAAGCCCGATAAGGTAGTAACATCCCAGATTTATATATGCCACGTAAGATTGCCAACCCGAACCAACCGCAACACCTAGTCAAATCAAAATGTCAAAAAGTCTACACTACTTCTGTTGACCCGGTTTATGTAATTAATTGAGGCGTACCGGAAAGAACTGGTTGCACACTGTTGAGAAGAATAGTGAAGGCTAAGAGACCAGAAAGGTTATCAACTGCGTTTATGACATCTTCACTTGAAGAAAAGAACGAACCGATTTGGCCGTGGAATATTACTACCAACACAGTGAGGACTAATCCGATAATCAACGATAGTGCGATGGACACGATCGTTGCAAATCTTGCTCCTTTCCCATTACCAGCTCCTAGTTCGTTTGCCACTCGAATTCTGTAAACACAATAACTATTTTATTTGTACCTACAGTATATTAATTCTTTTATAGATATTTATGCGCATATAATCCCAAGTTTAGTTATGAACTTGTAATTATATATGATAATGTATGTCAACAAAACATTGGTGAATGGCAATCTTAAAAGTTACCCGGTTCCCGCAAAGAATGCAAGTGGAATNGTAAGATTGCCAACCCGAACCAACCGCAACACCTAGTCAAATCAAAATGTCAAAAAGTCTACACTACTTCTGTTGACCCGGTTTATGTAATTAATTGAGGCGTACCGGAAAGAACTGGTTGCACACTGTTGAGAAGAATAGTGAAGGCTAAGAGACCAGAAAGGTTATCAACTGCGTTTATGACATCTTCACTTGAAGAAAAGAACGAACCGATTTGGCCGTGGAATATTACTACCAACACAGTGAGGACTAATCCGATAATCAACGATAGTGCGATGGACACGATCGTTGCAAATCTTGCTCCTTTCCCATTACCAGCTCCTAGTTCGTTTGCCACTCGAATTCTGTAAACACAATAACTATTTTATTTGTACCTACAGTATATTAATTCTTTTATAGATATTTATGCGCATATAATCCCAAGTTTAGTTATGAACTTGTAATTATATATGATAATGTATGTCAACAAAACATTGGTGAATGGCAATCTTAAAAGTTACCCGGTTCCCGCAAAGAATGCAAGTGGAATCATCAGCTCCCAACTATTTATCGACATGCTAAAAAAAAAAAAGTTCAGTACGTACGTTAACAACTAGTTTATAATGTATATTTATTCGGTAAAAACAGTAAACTTCCCAACAAATGAAAAGCACAAACAATAACAATATTGATGGTTATAAGAAAAAAAAGAAAAAAGAAAAACAACGTACCATATAGATAAGGAGTCCACCGCAATTTTAGCATTTACTCGGTTTCCGGTCATCAAGATTAGTATTTTATAGTACCAATTCTCTAAGCTATATCGGATAAAAAATGTTGTAAGAACTTGTTTCCGATTCAAATAATTTGACTGTTAAAAAAAAAAAAGTGAAACAAATGGGATTTTGTTTGACGAATGGTACCAAAGCATGATTCCGGAAGAGACAGAAAGTTTTGTGAATTCCAAAAGTCCGGTGAAAGCTTCGGAGGAGAAGCCAGTCCAAGTGAGTGTACAACCGCCACGCGTGCTGTACACAAATAAGATGATGTTGTTCAGCCACCATGGCACGTTCACACTAGCCATGGTCCCTACGATCCCGAGTTTATAGCCATACACGAAGAACCAGCACACGAGAATATGAGCCGCAAGTGATACTCCAGCTGAAATTGCAACCACCTACTCAGACATAATGAAAATTAGCAATCAAACACATTTAGTTTTTATAGTACGTACTAGCTTCAGACAACATAATATTTCTTATTTGTTATTTTTATCTTTTTGTAATTTTTCATTATCTTACTAGTTTTTTTTCTATAAATCACAATGTTTTATGGGTTTCTAAGGTTTTAGACGTTGTTTACGATTTTCCGTTTCGATCAACAAATATTTTATAGACGACGATCTATATTTTCCCTTTATTTACGGTACAATCAATCTTCACAAAGATCATAAAAACATAGTTTCGTTCCTCTCTTTTTTTTTTTTTTGTATTCATGCAAAAGTCAATAGATCTAATAAGTGAGAAACCTAAATTTTTATGGCATTCCGAAAATCAATAGGCTACCAATCTTCAAATAAAGGTTTTCACTCTATATTAAGCGAAGCTTTGTGTTTGGAACTAATATCAGTGTGGCCCATATGATAATTTTCAAAGTTATTTAATAATCAAAGACCACAATCTACGACCAATTAGTAACATACCTTGTTCTTGCGCTGACATTGTAGGAATCTGTTGAGAGGGAAAAAGAAGGCAAAGGCGAAGTGAACGGGGATGACATAAAGGGCAGTGGTCCCTGTTAGCTCGGCAATATCGTCACTCTGACCAATAAACTTAAGAATCGGCGTGGCGAACAAGTACATAGGAAGAAGTAAGATGCAACATAAGAAAAGAATGATCCAATATCGCTGCATATATACTCCTAACATATAATATTTCTTTGCTCCAAACGCCTGACCGCATAATGTCTCCAACGCACTCGCCATCCCAAGCTGCATAAGCATTTTTCTCACAGATTATATTAGACAATACAATTAATCCCGAAAACGTAATTTAGTGTGCACATACGTACGAGTAAACCGTAGTTGAAGCCGAGTGTGAAGATGTTAATAATGGAGATGGCAGCGAGTTCAAGATCACCGAGATGGCCACCGAAGGCTTGAGTAATGATGACGATCGAGTAAGTAGCGAGTCCGGTAAATATGGACGGTCCGACAATATACCATAGCTTCTTAGTCTCTGTCCATATTTCTCTCGTCACTCGTCCACCTTCCTCTGCCGCATTCAAGAGAGAAACAGTTGCTTCTTCTATTGCTTTTGATCCGGCGTCTTTCTTTTCCATTGCCGATCGTCTTTTTTTAAGAGAAAGGACGACTCTTAAATATGATAATATGGGAGTTGCTAGCTCGAAACGTAAATCACGTCCGAAGTATTCGAGTTGAATTATAGTCTTTTTCTTGATAGCGGGTAAGTAATAAGTAAGCAATAAATATTGTTTTAGTTTCCTTTCGTCCCCCTTTCATTCAAGTCTTCTATATTCAATTTCTCTAACCAACCTATCCAAGGTTTTATTTTATGTAGGACACTGTGATGTCATGGCTTACACAATACTATATAACTTGAGTTTTTTTTACCTGCATATAAATCATTTGTAATTATGCTTTGGGAAAAAAAATCATTTGTGGTTGTTGTTGCTTTTGGAACAAGAAGCTATTGCTGAGACTGAGACCAAAATAAATATGAATAAAATAAAACAAAACAGAGTATACAACTAAATGAATGACAAGGAAAGATAGTAGTGCCAGTGACTAAGTTTGGTTGGAAATCAATGCGATCAACTTTTTAGGTAATGATTTGGTAATTTTCATTACAGACAGACAATTCGGAATTGAAAATATCTAGGATATTATCACTTAGAGATTGAATGATAATAAGTCATGTGGTTGAATTAAGATGTTAAAACGTAATGTTTGTTAATCACCATAAGTAAAGAAACAGTTTACAATTTGCAAAACCAAATACAGTAGATGAGTTTCTTCTTGTAAAGGAAA
>NC_025697.1:4181080-4185479 GCF_000633955.1 Camelina sativa
TACGAGTAAACCGTAGTTGAAGCCGAGTGTGAAGATGTTAATAATGGAGATGGCAGCGAGTTCAAGATCACCGAGATGGCCACCGAAGGCTTGAGTAATGATGACGATCGAGTAAGTAGCGAGTCCGGTAAATATGGACGGTCCGACAATATACCATAGCTTCTTAGTCTCTGTCCATATTTCTCTCGTCACTCGTCCACCTTCCTCTGCCGCATTCAAGAGAGAAACAGTTGCTTCTTCTATTGCTTTTGATCCGGCGTCTTTCTTTTCCATTGCCGATCGTCTTTTTTTAAGAGAAAGGACGACTCTTAAATATGATAATATGGGAGTTGCTAGCTCGAAACGTAAATCACGTCCGAAGTATTCGAGTTGAATTATAGTCTTTTTCTTGATAGCGGGTAAGTAATAAGTAAGCAATAAATATTGTTTTAGTTTCCTTTCGTCCCCCTTTCATTCAAGTCTTCTATATTCAATTTCTCTAACCAACCTATCCAAGGTTTTATTTTATGTAGGACACTGTGATGTCATGGCTTACACAATACTATATAACTTGAGTTTTTTTTACCTGCATATAAATCATTTGTAATTATGCTTTGGGAAAAAAAATCATTTGTGGTTGTTGTTGCTTTTGGAACAAGAAGCTATTGCTGAGACTGAGACCAAAATAAATATGAATAAAATAAAACAAAACAGAGTATACAACTAAATGAATGACAAGGAAAGATAGTAGTGCCAGTGACTAAGTTTGGTTGGAAATCAATGCGATCAACTTTTTAGGTAATGATTTGGTAATTTTCATTACAGACAGACAATTCGGAATTGAAAATATCTAGGATATTATCACTTAGAGATTGAATGATAATAAGTCATGTGGTTGAATTAAGATGTTAAAACGTAATGTTTGTTAATCACCATAAGTAAAGAAACAGTTTACAATTTGCAAAACCAAATACAGTAGATGAGTTTCTTCTTGTAAAGGAAATGCTAATGAATTAGTGTTCTCTGCCAAACGTTAACAACATTAACACATAACAAAACATTAACCAAAACAAAAAGTGCGCGCCAACACAACTGGGTTGGACATAGTTGGTCATATCGAACTAATGGGCTTTTGAAAATTTGTTATCCAGAGGCTGCAGTTTTAGCGTGTTTTACTTTTACTGAAAATGTCTTTTCAATAATGTTCATTCGACAGATAATTAATAAATTACGTCAACTTAATATATTGATCTTTAAGCAAGATGCCAAGATCATGAGTTTTCTTAATATTACTATAATTCCTGATCCTAAACGATAATTTTTACGTTTTTTTTTTTGACTAGATAGGAAATTGATCTGTGGGATTTTGTTTAAACGAAAGAATAATAAAATTATTTAAGCATTTGGATATACACATAAACAGATTCCACCTCTACATATAGATCACGTAATATATGAAACCCCCCTTTCCATTCCAATGGTAAATTACACGTGTCAACATTCCATTAATACCCACAAGATAATAATTACTTTTCCACGTTCCGACATACCCGAAAGCATAATAATAAAAAATGTAACGATGAAAAATAGTGAAATACGAAAATGTAAATCAAATTCTCACATAACACCAAAGATTTAAAATAATTGAGGGAAAAGGTAAAAAAAAAAGAACGAACGAAAAAGTTATCAAGCCAAAACGGCGGCGTACATAATAGCGGCGAAGGCGGTTCCGGCGAAGAAAGCCTTGTTGGAGAAAGCGGCGCTTGGGGCAGCTGCTTCATCTGAAGGTCCGGGAGCATTGCTTGGGCTTACGGAGGGACCTTCTGGTGCTGGTGGAGAGGCGGAGGGAACATCAGCCGGAGAAGGAGCAGCTGATGGTGGGGTAGTGGCAGGGGCTGGGGTTGCGGCAGGTGGTGTAGTGGTGGTTGGGGCTGGGGCTGCGGCTGGTGGTGGGGTGGCCATTGGAGGAGGAGTTGCAACCGGAGGAGGAGTTGCGGGAGGAGGAGTGGCGGCGGGTGGTGGAGGAGTGGCGGTGGGAGTAGGAGCAGGGGCTTGAGCGAGTGCTGAAGTGGCGAATAGAGCCAACATCAAGAAAACTTGGACAATCTTGGAACCCATATCTCTCTCTCTTTCTTTCTCTTGAAAATGCTTCTTTTTTAGGTTTCAAAAGTGAGAGAGATTATGAGAGTAGAGAGAGTTGTGAAGGTGATGAGAAATGGAAGAGATGTATAAAAAGGGACCAAATTTTACAGAATTATTTCGATTTAATTAATCAAGATTCCTAAAAATCTTTTTTATTATACTTATTTATTAATTAAAGAATTTTTTTTGCAGACTAACATGCAAACGCATAATTGGAACATGGGGTTTGCCTATCTATCTACTCTCCGAGGCCGAAGCATTAATATATTTGAAAATTCTCTTCTTTTTTTTTTTTTTTGACTTTAATATAATTAGAGAGTATTAGACTACGTTTATGATGCTTAATGAGTTGCATATACATAATGTTAAGGTAAAGTTGATTTACATATGGAAAGTTAAAACATTAATTAGGCGGATTAACATCTTAGTAATGTATTGACTTTCCTTAATATACAATCCACAATCATGAATTAACGTTAGCTTAAGAGAAATTAATCATGATTAGGTGAATAAATTTTGGACTTATCGACCTGTGATTGGATGGTGAATATAATTGGAGAGAGAATCCGATATTTGTAATGATAATATAGAAAATGTTAGTATTTTTTTTGGGTGGGATATAGAAAATGTTTATTATGTTAGGCAAAGCAAAACTAAGTCTATGAGAGACATAGCAAATGTGGGGAGACAGCTAACATGTTCGGTTCAAGAACCAAAGAGTTGCAACTTCGCATGTCTTTCTGTCGACTTGATCCAACTGTTATTTTAATTCGTTATGACCCTTTTTTATTTTATTCTAATGTATTTCATACATTTTTTTTTGGACACAAAAATTGGTAGTATAGTAAAGAAATGTGAAACAAATTGTGATAATCATTAGACCCATGTGCCTGCCTGACCCTGATAGATCATTGGATTACTGTTATTGGTGTTGTTACCGTTGTACATTTGCTAATATACCCGTTGGAAAGAGCTGTCAGTGCATTTAAAATATATATTAAGGTAACAAGAAAAATATGTATAAAACAAGACTTTTTGTTTTGATAGCCTGTAAAGGCTATGTCGACAGTGTTTCAGAAGGTAAATAAGGTAAGGTGTCCTTTTTTAAAGTTTTGTATCTCGATCGAATGTTTATTAGTGAATCATAGGTGGCATTTTTATGGCTAATTGATGTGATATAACATCTATTCTTTCTCTAAACGATAGTATAACCACATAAGAAATCGAATTAGCTAAAATGTTATTATTACACCAAAATAGCCCTTTTTTAAGATATACAAATTGATACAAGTGACCATTTTGAAAATTTGTTGTTTGATTTAATGTATAAGAAATTTTGTAACTCTTTTATAAATAGTAGAGAACCAATATAATGTGATTATGAGCTGATAATTTTCATTAAAGTAAAATAATATTGTCAACGAATGTACAATTCATATGCTCCGTATCTCCTAAACGTACAAGACGATTTCATTGTGTTTATCATCAGGTTACACAATACTGGTTTAGTCCTAAACCAATCTCTGATCATTTTTATCTTTTCTTATCTCGTCAATAATTTTGCTTTCATTTTTTTCAAGAATACTCATTAAACAAAGGGACCATATACAAATTTTCTCAATGGGATTTTAATCTAGTTGACTATTGTAGATCATATAGAACACCCAACTTTTAAAAAGAAAATGAGATTTTTAAATTAGAAGTTTTATAAATGAAAGTAGTTGTCCTCACCCAAACAGATAGGGTCCAGTAAAAAAAGAACAAAACACTTGGCTTATGGGCTAAATTTAAAGCCCATAAATTACAAACTTTTTTTGAAAGGTCTTTGTTGGCCGTAAGGAAAGTCAACTCTAGCTCAACCGTGTCAGTTTTTTTCCCTGGCTCTAATATTTGGCGGGAACTATATAATAAAAGTAGTCTGACCACATAAATGTAACATAACCTTTTACAATCCAACGAAGAACATACTACTACTTACAGTATTTTCATATTTATTTCTCTTATTAAAAAAAATACTGCTTATTTTTTTTTTCTGATTTTTCTTTTTATCGATGAAAATTTTAATTAAGACATTTTTAAAAAGAGAGAAAAACAGGAAAAAAAGAGAGGAGAAATTAAGAAAGAGAAGTGAGGGAGGAAGAAACAGAAGAAGTAGAAAGAGAAGGAGAATAGAGAGTCTTGAATGGTTGTAAGACTACATTATTGGGTGTTTGTGAACATGAAGTTGACCCATCTCCTCTCTCTATCATTTCACCAATCTTCTTCACTCTCTCCTGCA
>NC_025697.1:4186107-4199461 GCF_000633955.1 Camelina sativa
TATGGGCTAAATTTAAAGCCCATAAATTACAAACTTTTTTTGAAAGGTCTTTGTTGGCCGTAAGGAAAGTCAACTCTAGCTCAACCGTGTCAGTTTTTTTCCCTGGCTCTAATATTTGGCGGGAACTATATAATAAAAGTAGTCTGACCACATAAATGTAACATAACCTTTTACAATCCAACGAAGAACATACTACTACTTACAGTATTTTCATATTTATTTCTCTTATTAAAAAAAATACTGCTTATTTTTTTTTTCTGATTTTTCTTTTTATCGATGAAAATTTTAATTAAGACATTTTTAAAAAGAGAGAAAAACAGGAAAAAAAGAGAGGAGAAATTAAGAAAGAGAAGTGAGGGAGGAAGAAACAGAAGAAGTAGAAAGAGAAGGAGAATAGAGAGTCTTGAATGGTTGTAAGACTACATTATTGGGTGTTTGTGAACATGAAGTTGACCCATCTCCTCTCTCTATCATTTCACCAATCTTCTTCACTCTCTCCTGCAATATACACACTAACTCACTCAATACAAAAACAAAACTGAAACAAAGATATCAAAACAGACAAAGCGTGAGCCCTTTTTTTGGTCCCTTTGAGGACCCAAGTAGTCATCTAGTTTGATTGTAATCAGATTCTGGAGTGAGAAAAACAAAACAAAAATAACATTTTTTACCAACATGTGAATGTGTCACGAGACTTCAAAGCTGAGAAGTCTATAATTGAGTTGGTCTTTTTTTGTTTGGTCTAGTTTTGGGACATAAATAGACAACGTGCATTTATCTATGTTTCATGAATTTCCATATTCTTCACAATGTAGGTGTATGACACTGAAACACCAATTTTGTAAATGAAAGAGACTTTTTGTGACCTCTACTTACCATTTCAAGGTGTGAGAAGAAGGAAGAAGTGAAGGAGAGTTTGTCAAAGTGTGATGTGTTATGTTCTCCAGAAACAGAAAGAGCAACTGCAGCAGCAATCTCTGAAGCTCTATACTCCAAGAAGTCAATACCTGCCAACACACATCACATTATTTTCACAACTACCATCAATCATTTTCAACACAAAAGTCCATAAACCCCATACTCCATAAGCAAAACTGAGGTTTAGAAAACTAAATTCCAATGAAAAAGGATAAACCTTTCACCTTTGGTTGTGCTGGCTATCACTTGTAGTGATTTGGACAACAATCTGGTAGGTGGTTCGTGATCATAGTCATTGATCTTACTCAGGAAGTATCTAATGTAAGAGCAAGGCGTCACTGCTCTTAGCCTCCATCTCAATACGCTCAACACCAAAAGTTCCATTCTTTGGATTGATTTAGGCTCAAATACAAACACAGGATCTCCAACCTATCAGTGTCATCATTATTACAATGTTAACTTTGGTTTTAAAACTACAAATAGAGACAATGGGAGAGTAATAGAACCTGCAGTTGTATTAACTTTGGAACAATGGTTTCCTCTATTTTGGCTGCCAATGACAAACAAGCCACAGCCAACAGTTGTACTATCCAAGCTTTTCCACTCTACAGAAGAATCATAAAACCATTTCAATCGATAACCAAAGGGACTATATAATCTTAAAGCCAGGGATGATGATGAGTTTATATCTGACTTACAGGCAAGTCATGAACAGATAAGAAACGATCCAAGTAGTTAACTGCTAGACATATACACAATGGTCCAAACTTAAGCTCCTCACAAGCCTGTCAATAATCAAAAGACATAATATTTTTAGATCAAAGATAAGGCAAAAGTCATGTCTTTTTCAGATCAAAGTCATATCACATTATTTATTGACTTGGTAAGAATTGAGTCAACCAACAGAAGAAGAGGAAGAAAAAAAAATAATTCTGACCTTCCAAATCCAATCAAGGGCTTGACTTCTGACAGTCAAATCCAAATCACCAGTTCTGAGTCTCTTGAGGTAGTCATCTCTCGGAGAGTGTTGTCTCTCTTTCTGAATCATCTCTAGAATGATCTCTTCGCTCTCCGGAGGGAAACCCATCTGAAAAATCGAACTTGTGTCGACAAAATTGCTCTTCTTCTCATCATCAAAATTGATGGTCTCTGAAGATAGAAGGAGATTTGGTTCTACAAATTCTGCCATTAGCAATAGCGTCAAAATTGTTGCTTTTTCGATCTATACAAAATTTTACTGTTACAGGATTTGGAGGAACAAACACAAAAAAAAAAGAATCGTTTTTATAGTATAGAGATTGAACTGAAGAAAAAGATTTTGGTCTCTGTTTTTTTATGGATTTTATTTGTTTTGTTTTCTTTTTGCTGTTGTAGAATTTGCTTTGGGGTCAAATAAATAAAGAAAGAGAGAGGAGCTTTTAATATTTGAGGAAGAGATGAAAAATGTGATTTTTTTTTGTTTTGTTTTGGTAAGAGAGGAAATGTGAACAATTGATGAAAATATGAGAAAATTCAAATCATACAGTGCATAATCATCAAGGAAATAAATATTTTGTTCATAAGTAAACTAATAAGGAAAAATTTTATGTGATTTGGGTCAATGGTTAATCTTTATTTCTTATAATTTGAGTTTTTGAGATTATTTTGTATAACAACTCGAATATTCGTTTTTTTTTATAGTCAGAAAATACGACGACCCATATGCGTTTTCTAAATTAAGATTTTTTAAATGAGTTTTGGATTACTCGTCGATAAATTTTATGTTTTTTGTTTTATGCAATGATTATTGCCGATTAAACTATTTATTAATTTGAGTTTTTGAGGTTATTTTGTATAACAACTAAGATATTCGTTCTTTTATAGTCAGAAAATACGACGAACCATATGCGTTTTCTAAATTAAGATTTTTTAAATGAGTTTTGGATTACTCGTCGATAAATTTTATGTTTTTTGTTTTATGCAATGATTATTGCCGATTAAACTATTTATTAATTTGAGTTTTTGAGGTTATTTTGTATAACAACTAAGATATTCGTTCTTTTATAGTCAGAAAATACGACGAACCATATGCGTTTTCTAAATTAAGATTTTTTAAATGAGTTTTGGGTTACTCGTCGATAAATTTTATGTTTTTTGTTTTATGCAATGATTATTGCCGATTAAACTATTTATTAATTTGAGTTTTTGAGGTTATTTTGTATAACAACTAAGATATTCGTTCTTTTATAGTCAGAAAATACGACGAACCATATGCGTTTTCTAAATTTTATGTTTTGTGTAATGATTATTGTCGATGAAACTCTTTATTTCTTATAATTTGAGCTTTTGAGTTTATTTTGTATCACAACTAAGATATTCGTTATTTTATAGTCAGAAAATACGACGAACCATATGCGTTTTCTAAATAAAGATTTTTTAAATGAGTCTTGGATTATTAGTTGATAAATTTTATGTTTTTTTTTGTTTTATGTAATGATTATTGACGATTAAACCAATGACATTTGATGTAACTATTTTGCAAAGCTAAAGCTATATAAACAACAAATATTGTTGACTTTGCAATTCAAAATATAATATGTAATTTGATTTTGGTAAATAACTAAATTATATTGAATTATATAATATTTATAATACCAAAATAAGATGAAAATAATGAACAAAAAGTACTAATTTACTTAGTAAGTTGCATTTTTAAATTTTTAGTAGGCTTATAAACAAGTACTCACAATCATATTTATCTAATTATCAGAATCGTACCAAGTTCAAACCTTGGAGCTTGAGGCCACAATCTTTTTTAATGCATATCTAAGGACTAAGGTTTATGTCATATCACATATGTAATCACTATAGATAGCAATATAGCATTAGACTCTTAGCTCAAGTCTTTTCGGCTTTTCAATAAAAAAATGCCATTTGCTGAATATTACATAATAGTTTGAAAAGAACTGAAAAGGAATACTCGAAGAAAATAACAGAAAACCAAAAATTGAAGATAAGAAATCCGTAGTTTCCTACAAAATAATACCACTACTTTATAAAAGCCATATACTAAATTCAAGATTTTGCATCTTTAAAACCATAGAGAACTTTTAAAACATGACAAACTTTATATAATTTTGTAATGAACGTGGACTGGAATCACGTGTGAGCGAGCAACTTTGGTTTTAACAGTATCTTTCTCTGAAAAGATTGGTTGGAGAAAAGAAAAGTTGAAGCGCAATATATGAGAAAACTATTCTACGTCTCAGAAATCGACCAAAGACTCTGTTATTTTATACTTAGTTTCATGCATGCAATGCAGACAAAGTGGTCCGAGTACACTTTTGATGTTTTGCATCTCTTTTTGTAATGAGATTCGACTTCTTTTATGCGTGTGTGCATGTCTATGGTCGCACTCTTCCACAATATATGTTGCACAAATTTCCTTGCTTTGGCTGGATTTTTTATCTACGCAAAAAGATTTGACGTTTTCTATTCACACCAACAGAAAAAACAAAGATTTGAGGTTTCCAAATTTAAGCAGAGGAGAGGGTAGAGATGTAAAAGGATCATAATTTAACCACAGTCGTCTAAGGAGAAAGAGGTATTAAGGCTTGAGCAGAGTCGAGCGACAATAAATATTAAGAGAAAAGAGGTTTAGTAGAGAAGATAAATCATCAAGCTGTGCACAATCATAATCATGATAAACACTTAAAAATAATTTTTCACATTGAGCAAAGGTTATGGGGATTTTGAGATGGATTTGGTGTATGACACTCTCCCCCCTTCCTCTAAATCCTCACGCCTCGTCCATCTGCTCCTGAACATAGAGAGTAGAAATAACTCAGCACACAATGTTTTGCGGTTATTCCAGTTTTCAGATGTTGTTCGTTGTCTCTATAAGATGCATCTGATTACGGATATCAAGCCCAGTACGGATTTCGATGAAAACTCTAACCACACTAAGATACAATAAAAGGGTATGTAGTAAAAAAATTTTGAACGGAGTGTAAAATATCGAGGTACAGAAAAAACAGATGTGAGTACCTGCATATCGGAGGTCCAAAGGGTTAGATTGTCCCTCAGCAACTGCATTATGAGAGTGCTATCTTTGTAGGATTCCTCTCCCAGTGTGTCGAGCTCAGCAATGGCTTCTTCAAAAGCCTACAATCGTGAATCCAGCATAAAAGTTTAGAAAGTCCCCCCCAATGATAAATTCTGCATTACTAAATCTTTTTAATAGATAATGAACGAAAAATTCTAGTTCAAACAGAATGGATCAAAGATTTTGCTCATTATAAATGTCTGTGATTCTTAAAAGAAGAGGAATATTGTTAAAGAAAGCTGATGTTTATCGAATACAGCAACTTTAAGAAAAACAAGGTACAACAGCAATAGTCAACCAATGGTCAATCCTGTTAGTCAAAACATCAAGCAATCTCATTCAAAGCGATCAAAATGAAACACAAAAGGCCAAAGATTGGTTCTTCATCCAACAATACATCTTATTCTTAAGAAAGAAAGAGGTACAACAAGACTAATCAACCAATGGTCAATTCGCTTAGTCAAAACATCAAGTAAGGAGAAAACTCAGGTTTATATTTGTTAACATAGAGAAAACATCAAGCAAAAAAACAGGAGAAAACTGTCTAGAGACAAACTCAGGTCAACGACTTATATACCATAGAGCAAAAAAGGTGTTGTAACTTGAGACTTAAGAAGTGTAAAAAAAAAAAAAGAAACAAGAAGAGTAACCTGTTTAGCCATGTTACAAGCTTTGTCTGAAGAATTGAGAATCTCATAGTAGAACACTGAGAAATTCAAGGCCAGACCAAGCCTTATCGGATGAGTAGGCGCCATATCCGCAGCTGCGATATCCTTCAAAAAACATCACATCACATCAAAAGGGACAAATCAATCTCCATCACAGTTTTAAAATCAAATAAATAAGTTAACATAGCAGTCTACTTTCTCAAAAAAAAGATTAAAATAAGCATAGAAGGCTCAATTCGAGTTTTATTTCTAGATCAGGAACTAATTACTAGATTTGGAATATATTACCCGCCATTAGAAGAAATCTGAGTTTACAAAACAAAACAAAAAAAAAATCAGATCAATTCCAGAGATTTCGAGAGAATCAATAAAACAAACCTGAGCAGCTTTGTAAGCGAGCATGGTATCTTCAGCGGCAGTTTTCCTCTCATCACCAGACTTGAACTCAGCCATGTAACGATGATAATCACCTTTCATCTTCAAGTAAAAAACCTTAGACTCACTCGCTCCAGCGGATGGGATCAGATGCGAGTCAAGGAGCTTAAGGATCCCAGAGCAGACGGACGAAAGCTCAGTCTCCACTTTAGATCTGTAGTCCTTGACGAGCGAGACGTGATCCTCGTTCTTCCTGCTCTCTTCCTTCTGCTCAATCGAGGACACGATCCTCCATGCGGCGCGTAGAGATCCGATCACGTTTTTGTAAGCCACCGAGAGGAGATTCCTCTCTTCGACGGTGAGCTCCTCGGCGGGAGTAGCGCCTGTGACTAGCTGTTCCATGAATTGAACCATCTCTTCGTAACGCTCCGCCTGCTCGGCGAGCTTCGCCATGTACACATACTGGTCTCTGCCTAATGTCGCCGCCATTAGAGAGAGAGAGAGAGAGAGAGAGAGAGAGAGATTTGTTTTTTTTTTTTTTGGGGGAAATTTGAAGAAATTGGGAAAAAAGAAAGAGAGAAGAAGAATAAAGGGAAAGAGTCAGGTGGGCTAATTTTATTTAACTCACGCGCGCGTGCGTTTCAATTTTGATTATACGACGCCGTGTGAAGCTGTAGGGTTTTGTAGAGTCAAGCGAGTGGAGTGTTCTGGCGCGTGGGAATGTAGGGAGGGTTTGGAGTTTGTGATAAGGGCGAGTGAATGGACGATAATAATTTTTTAGTGAGTCAGCTTCTTTGTTGTCACTTGTAAAGTCAGAACTCAGGCTGGATTGCTGGGCCTTTTATTACGCATAATATGGGCCTTATGAAGTCCATTACGTTACTAGTTTTTTAAAAACATTATTATCAAGGCCAGGGGGGTTAAAGTTTTATTTTTGTGAAAAGGAGGGTTAAAAAATAAAAAAAGTTTGTAATGGGAAAACTTTTTCTTAAAGAGAAATAAACGAACAATTATAATTATTTTTTATAAATATACTAATTAATATAGACATTATCATATTAATTACGCAATCATGGTCTTGATAGAATATTTAATAAAAATATCCACTTATAGTAGTAAAAAAGGAGTGTTTGATGAAAATATAAATAAAAAAGGAGTAAAATATATTTAGTTGACTTACATCTAGAACTGTTTATACTAAAAAAAAAAAAGGTTAAAGTAAATCTTTTTGAGTTATTTATTTATTAAAGTGTAAAAATAAAATGGAAATCCATAGTTAGCTGTGTGTTGTCTGCAAAGAAAAAGAAAGAAAAAAAAAAAAAAAAGTGAAAAAGTGATGGCACTGGTTAGAAAAAAAGCTGGCTTTAATTGAAAGTCCATGTGGTCAACGTGAGTCCTAAACAAATCCAAAACCTCGAAACATTTACAAAAAGAGGGTTTGTTTTGTTTGCATTCGGCGGTTGGGAACAAGCTCCGTTTTGGCCGCTATGGAAAGAGCTCGTCTTCTTTCGCCACGACATCAGTTTCACAATGAAAAGCATTTTAGTCTTTTCTCCCGTAATAAAATTAAAAATCTCAACTTTTTTTTGCCTTCTTTTGTTTTTTTGTTTTTAGTTTGTTCTACACTGATCATTTTTTTTAACACTTGCTAGCGTCTCTCGTGGTCGTCCAAGTCTCTCTGTTTCTTCGCAGTGTAAGTAAAGCTAAAAGGACTTTGCTTTTCGTTTTAATATGTATAGCTGGTTTTTTCAATTTTTGTTGCTACTAATTTTGGCTTTCCTATGTCGATTACTGTTTAAGTTCATTTGGATTTTGTGGAAGATTGTTTTTTTTTTTTTTTTTTTACTTCTCCTGGTTCGTTTCACTAAAATTTTACCTTTGCTGCATTCGTTTCATGTATCTCTGCCATGATTGATTTGAGGCATTGTGTGAGATAGAATCGATTCATGGGTTTTTGTTTTCCCATGCACTTGGATTGATGAATAAAATAATGAAATGATCTAATCTGCCTTTTTTTATTTTTTTAAATTTTGTTTTAAATTGTTTGGTCTTTCTTATCATAATAATATATTCGAATTGTTTAATTAACCTCAGATCAAAGCTTGAAGCTGCATACATAATAATGTTCAGGGAAAGTTTCCAAAAGAAAGGTTCACGAGAGGTATGTGAACTCGCAGTAGTAGTGTTTTTGATTCGGTTGCTCTCGATTCTTGACTTCTTTAGTATATTACTGTGATGAGCTATATAATGTTGACACAGGATGGTGCTTCGAGAGGAGCAATTACTACTAAGCGTGTTGTTCCTTCTGATTTGTTTGATGATGAGATATACTCACCTCATTCTGCAGATGATTTGTCTGACTCATCATCGAGCGCTGAAGCTTCACATGTACTCTCTCTTCTGGCGGCCTCACAAGAAATTCTGATGATTCTTTACTGGTTATCTCCAGTTTTACGATGACTCTGTGAAGCTCTTCTTAACTGATTCATTCGTTTACAGGAAACAAAAAAGGAATCTGAAATCCCTATTGTTGGTCCATCTAGCTTAGAACCAACAAGAGGAAATGCGGAGACTGGAACTTTAGGAACGATAAAGAAGGAGACCTTTCCTTCCCGTTTTCCCATTTTCCATGCAAGGTGAGTGACATATCAATATATATCATCATGGTTTTGTAATTAATAATTTCTCACTTACTTTTTCATTGAATTTAGTGAACAAGGTCCATGGTCTACAATGATTTCCTATGAAGCCTGTGTAAGGCTATGCCTCCATTCATGGGAAACAGATAATGTCAGCGAGGCTTCATACTTCCTTAACAATGATTGCGCATTAATCCGACATGCATTTGGGTGAGACATCTTTTGGTGTTTTTGTCTTATTCAGATCTTTATACATTGGCCATGTTGTTTAATGTTGAGAATAAAATATTTAGTTTGCAGAATTTTTTCCTCAAATCTGAAGAAGAACTACTGGGAAATAGACCTTCTAGCTTGGTTACTGAGACAACTGCTCCCAAATTTAAGACAAGTGTTGGGAAACTTAAACTTCAGGGTATATTTATCTTATCTCCTTTTCTCTGTTTCCCATCCCATCTCATTTGCTCATATGATCTGAAGTGTGTAGCTCTACAGTTGGTAGGATCAAAGTGGAATCAGATGGACAACCTGGTTGCAATATTTCATCACTGAAGCATGAAACTGTTCACCAGCACTTCGCGGAGCTGAATTCTACTTTGTCTTCTGGATGGAAAGCAGTGAAGAGAGTTCATGTCGCTCCTCGAGTTCCATTGAATGGTTCCCTTTCACGGAAAAGTTTGGAGTATATGCGCGCCTGTGCTCGCTACCTCAAACAGGTCTCAAAAGTCCTTCAAAAAGAATTTGCTACATCTCACACCGGACCACGTTCTCTCAAAGCATTACAAGGTATATTTGGTTGCATTTTTACTGGTGTCATTTCTGTTTCGTCTTCCTTTTTCTGAATTACCTATAAATGAAATTCTTTTATTGTCAGAAAGTTTTACGTGTTCATTAAGGCTAAAGAGCTCTGCTGAGGAGGATCAAGTGAGAACACAACCTGGATCTGGCGAAACATTTGTCTTGTACGTTCCCTTGTACATTCATGATTTGCCTTTAGATTCCTTTTCTTATAAAGCTGGAGTTATAATACGGTTTCCCTTGTAGCTTACCAGATAGCATCGGTGATGATTTGATTGTTGAAGTTCGGGATTCCAAGGGGAAGTTTTGTGGTCGTGTCTTAGCTCAACTAGCAGCTATAGTTGAGGAACCGGTGAGATATTTGTTAAGCCCCAATTATGTTGTGTCCACAAGATGATTTGGTTTAAAATATAAAGTTTTGGCTGTTGTAGCAGAACGATCTTAAATGGTGGGCAATATATCATGAACCAGAACATGACCATATTGGGAGAATCCAACTTCATATAAACTACTCAAGCAGCTTAGATGAGAAAACTAAGGTACACGGTTTTTTATTCCACATGAGAGTTTCTTTCAAGTTTCAACCGTCTCTAATTGTATACTAACATACTTCCATTCATATTTAGTGTGGGTTGGTTGCAGAAACTTCAGCATATGACTTGGTCTTGGAAGTGGCTATGAAAGTAGAGAAATTTCAGCGCCAAAATCTGTTGATCAAAGGGCCATGGCACTGGATGCTAACTCAATTTGCAGCCTATTACGGTATTTCAGATGCATATACAAAATTAAGGTAATTTACAGTTTTTTAATTTGGTAACCAAATTTTTTTCATGCACTTATGTTGATGTTATGCAATATCTAATTTTTGTGATATGTAGATACCTTTCATATGTCATGGATGTCGCCTCGCCTACTAAGGACTGTCTTGATCTCATATATGATTTTCTGTCGCCTGTTTTAATGAGAGGCAATCACAAGTCTGTACTGAGTCATCAAGAGGTGTTTATGTTTCATCTGTGTTTTCTTAATCATTTCGGATCACGTTTTGCTATTCAAGTAGCTCACTTTCGTTTTGGTGCATTGGACAGGATCGCTTGCTTAGGGAAATTGATGAACAAGTTCAGCAGATTCTTGCGTTGACATTCGAGAACTACAAATCTCTTGATGAATCTTCTTTTTCTGGAATCAAAGATGTTTTTGAGCCTCCTACAGGCATTCCAGCACCTGCTATAGCGCCAGCTATCAAACTTTATGGTCTTCTTAACGACGTGTTAATCCCCGAGGCACAGCTAAGACTTTCCAGATACTTTCAGGTAAATCAGACAGACACACACGGAACATATCTATCTTTCTCACTTGCCTCTATGATTTATTTCATTTCCTTCTTTCAGGCTGCTTCAAAGAAGAGGTCAAGAAGATACTTACTGGAAACAAACAATATACTTCTCAATCATATTGAGGATGCCCAAGGTACTTCTCACCAGAGGATGAAGTCTTTAATTTTGAGCCTTAAGAACGAAATCTTAACTGACATAGCCATTCATAACTACAATGTACTCCCAAGGTTTGTCTAAGTTTCATATGTACAGCATTGATATTACTTTTTTTTTTTTTTTGAACAAAATAGCGTTGATATTACTAAATTAGTGTATCTCTCTGTTGATTCTCTCTGTAATCTCCAAAGCAGCTTTATAGAACTTCCAAAGCTTTCGGCTGCAATATATAGTGTGGACCTATTCAAGAGACTGAAGGAATATCTTATCGCATGTCCCCCTCCTTCTCCATCGCCTCCAGTTGTCGACCTTATCATTACAACAGCTGACTTTGAAGCCGATCGCTCTGGCTGGAATATAGAGTAATATTTGCTTACTTTTATCTGAGTACTTGCGACTTTAAGATATATCATTTTAGACTTTTCTATTACTATAGCACTTTCATCTTCATGTTGGTAGTCCGATCAAAGGTGGTGTTACTGCCAAAGAGCTTTTCCATTCATATATTACTACTTGGATCGGAGAGAGAAAATGTTATCTATATGAATTCTGCAAGTCAGAAACGGTACTTAATTATCTTGCAACAACTTTTCTATAGTGCTGCTGACACAAGAATGCATGTTAATGCTTTGACATCTGCAATTGGATACATTTTTTGATTTTTTTTTTCAGGCAAAAGCATGTAGTGAGATTCAAGGCTTGACCTCTCCCTTTGTCGATGAGATGTATGAGTTACTCAACTCGACACTTGATGAGTATGATATCATCATCAGGCGTTGGCCAGAATATGGGGTCTCGTTGGAGAAAGTAAGTTGAACAATACAAAACTTGCAAAAAAGTTTTTGATTCTTTCATTGTCTCTTTACTAAACAATCACACGAATATAACCGCGTTGTGTTTGATGAGTTTCTCCTTCTTCCATGTCTCAGAAGTCAGTAACTCTGTTAATCAAATACGACCAACTTATAAATGTTATCGTGTTTTCGTATGGAAAGGTTATAACGGATGTGGAGAGGGCTATTATTGAAGCGTTGGAGAAGCAGTTTTCCGAAGTTTTGTCTCCGTTAAAGGAAAGCAAGGTATCTGCCCTGAAGTACGTCCAGAGATTGACACAAAAGGGCCAACCTAACCTCTACTCTGTTCCAAAATAGGTATCTCTGCTGGTGTTTTAACTTAAAAGTTTTCATTTAGTTAGAACTAGTGTAAGATAACTTTGATTTAAACTTACTGCAGCTTGGAGTTCTTCTAAATTCCATGAAAAGAGTGCTTGACACATTACGGTCAAGTATAGAGAATCGGTTCAAAGTATGGAACTCTTATCTCCCTGATAAAGAAAAGAGAGTTTTGGGAGAGCGGCTGAGCGAAGTGACTATACAGTTAAGAACCAGATTTAGAAGTTACATGCAAGCACTGGTGGAGAAGCTTGCAGAGAATGTCGGTTACTCCTTTTCTTTCTGAACTTGTTTCTGAGAATTTCTGTATTGTGCTTTCCATGTGAAAATATAACTTGTGTGTGTAACAGACGAGGACACAAAGCCACATGAGAATGAAGAACATCATCCAAGACTTACAGGATATAACAGCAGAACCAGACATTAGAAACAGAATGCAGTGTTTGAAAGATTTTCTAGACAAGACATTTGATCACATGCATTGTGTTTTGTCACTCGATCTGTTTGTTTTAATATGCAGAGGAATATGGGACAGAATGGGACAGGTTAGGAAGGCAGAACGCATCACAAAACCGTTGGTTTCTTGCATCATCATCATCATTAGTTTGCATTATTCTTATTCTGTTTTTTTCTTTTTCTTTTTAAAGGACGTGCTTCGGGTTTTGGAAGACAGTAACGACAATGTGACTTGGCACAAAGGCCTGAGAATCGCAGTTTCTGTAACTATCTCAACTCTTTCTTTATCACTGGGAAAAAACAGAAAAAAAAAGATGTCTCTTCTTATCTTGTTATTGTTAATATATGGTGATTTTGCAGATTTTAGATGAGATATTTGTGACTCAAATGCAAAGCATACTTGGAGATTCGTTAGAGGAAGAGAATTTGGAGGCACCGAGATCAATTATGGAGCTTCGGGCTATGCTATTGTAAAGATTCAGTTAACTATAGAGGGAAAGGCTGCTGCTATAGTGCTACTACCGAGAAAGAGAAACAGAGAAAAAAAAATAATATGAAAAAGTTATAACAGTTAAGCATGGTGTAGTTAGATTAGCGAAGACTTGTTATGCATATTGTTCATATTTTTTTTTGGTTATATGCTTAATAGAATGATTACATTATGCATAACAAACTGAGGGATCATCGTATCGTAATCTGGTTTCTTAAAACGGGCGGGAAATTTTCAAAAAAAAAAAAAAAAGAAGAAATCGTC